>NC_063335.1:75117423-75154234 GCF_021869965.1 Rhincodon typus | reverse complement strand
CCTGCTGTGTTCATCCAGCTCTACACCTTGTTATCTCAGATTCTCCAGCACCGGCAGTTCCTACCTTCTCTCTTTGATAGTAATTGATAGACGTTGCTCTTTCTTTCCATCACTGGAATGCTTTTCAATGGAACTGTTGTATTCCGATCTGTAATAAGCGGTGCTGTTCATTAAACTTTTGAGTTGGTTGCATTTCAAACCATCTGCAGAAAAATCACTTAATTTCATTGAAGCATCAGGCAAGTAACTTCAACTAAGCCTGAAACACTTGACAAGTGAGCAAGCTTTTACAAAAAAAATTCCAATGATTTACAACATTGTAAAGGTGAGCCAATGCACCCAAATAAACAGTTAAGCCCCTAATTTTTGTTTCCACATGGTTGCATGGAATTCCTGGCTCTGTGAACCCATCCTTTATAATGGCTACTACAATACCACACATTAACATACATTATACATTACCATATGGTATAGCTTGTTAATCTACTTAATAAAATGTGAGCCCATGGTTTTGGAGGTAATGTATTAGCATGAATAAAGGTTTGGCCAATTAGTCGAAGACAGAGTTGGCATAAGAGGGGTATTTTCAGAATGGCATCTTAAAACTAGTGGTGTGTTGCAGGGATCAGTGCTGGGGCCACAATTATTTACTATGCAGACAGACAGATAGATAGATGGCTGGCTCAGATAAGGAAAGTGAATCTACTATAGCCAAGTTTGCAGATGACACCAAAACTAGTTGGGAATGCAAGTGGTGAGGAAGACACAAATAGTCTGCAAAGGGATATAGGCAGGTTAAGCAAGTGGGCAAAAGTTTGGCAGATGGAATATAAAGGGGGAAAATTTGAGAATATGCACTTTGACAGGACGAATAGATGAACTGAATATTATTTAAACGGGGAAAGACTGCAGAAAGCTGTGGCGCAGAGGGAATTTCAAGTCCTCGTACTTTCGGCCCTTATTTTAAAGAGAACAGAATATAAAAATAGGAAAATCTTGCTAAAACTATTGAAGGCATAATCAGACCACACCTGGAATACTATGAACTGTTTTAGTCCCGTTATGTAAGAAATGATACATTGGCATTAGAGGCAGTCCAGTAAATATCCTCTAGTTGATCCTGCAAATAGAGGGATTATCTTATGAGAAGAGGTTGAGTAGTTTGGGCTGTACTGATTGGAGATAAGAATGAGAGGCAACCTTATCAGGAACATGCAAGATTGTTGGGGGGGTGCATATCAGGACAGATACAGAAAGGATATCTCCCTTTTTGGGAGAATCTCAGACTACAGGATGTAATCGGACCACCCAGTTAGGACAGAGATGAGGAAGAATTTCTTCTATCAGAGAGTCATGATTACGAGGAATTCTTTACCATAGAGGATTGTACAGGCTGAATCATTATAATCAATACCGAGATGGGCAGACCTTGGTGTGGGGTAAAGGCAAGAAAGTGAAGTTGAGGATTATCAGATCAGCTGGATGTAATTGAATGGAGGAGCAAACCTGATAGGCTGAATGGTCTATTTCTGCTCCAATGTCTTACAGTATAATTCCCAGCTTCCTACCTAAGAGGCAGGCTGGATAGAAAGGTAGCCCAGACAACCAAAGAAAAACCAAAGAAGGCATCAGCTCCTGAGGTGGGCTGGATAGAAAGCCTGCCTTGTGTTCCAGAATTATATCAGAGGCTCAAAGTAAAGCTCAGGGAACATGGATTAAATTAATCACACCACAACAGAGGGGCATCAAATGCTGACTTATATGCCCTGAATGATTAAAAATAGGTGTTTAGCAGTTTCAATAAATGATACACTTTTTAATATAGAAGTGCCTTTTTACAAACCCTGTGGGTGCCTTTCCTCCACTAAATGCTGTTTTATCTCTATAAAATGTGCCACGCGATCTGATCCAAAGGGTTACCTTCCCTCTCTGAAAGATGAGAAGTGCTTTGATTTGATTTGATTTATTATTGTTACATCTACCTAAGTACAGTAAAAAGTTTTGTTCTGCGTGCAGTACAGGCAGGTTATACCATATAAAGTATATTAAGGTAATATAACAGAGCAAAGAATGCAATGTTAAGGCTGCAGAGAAGCTGTACATAGAGAGAGAACAACATTAAATTTAACATTTTTATATCTCCTGCCCAATGGAAGAGGTTGGAAGAGATTATAACCCAGCTGCCTGAGGCAGTGAGAAGTATAGATGGAGTCAATGGATGGAAGGTTGACTTGGGTAATGGACTGGGCTGTGTTCACAACTCTCTGTAGTTTCTTATGGTCCTGGGCAGAGCAGTTGCTGTACCAAGCCATGATGCATTCTGATAGAATGCTTTCTATGGTGCATCTAGAAAAATTGGTAAGAGTCTTTATGGACATGCCAAATGTCCTTTTCCTCCTGAGGAACTGCATTCCTCCAGGAACCCCTCGACATGCCCTCACTCGTCTCAATTCCATGCAGTCCCTATATCAACCAAATCCCCCCTCTATGCCATGCTTTGCCCATCTACTAGTCCCAATGGCCCTTCATACCCCTATGCAAGCTTGGTGCCCAATACTACCCTCAACCTGTTGCCCTTTCATGCACAAGTATCCACAAGTACCCATGCACATGGGAGAACGTAGTTAATTTTTAAGTTCTATATTGCACATTACATTCCAATGAGAAAAGCATTTTAATTCATTTAAAAAAACACACATTTTGACACATCTTGATAGCTCTTGACAGGTTGATATTGCTAGCATTCCTGAATGCTCAAGTTGAACAGTTCCAAGATGTTTACACACTTTTTTGCATACATGTTAAGGGGAAGGTGATAACCAGGGAAAGAGTCAGGCCGTTAGTGGCAAAAAGATAATCTGTGTTTGGAGATGGAAGACATTGCTGGGTGCTAAAATGAGTACTTCATTTCTGCCTATGTTCAGGAGAAAGGGTATGTTGCTACAAAATTTGTGAGGTTCTTGAGCAGATTGAGATAGTGAGTCAATCTGCTGTGAGAGGCCCCAATGGAGGAAATTACAGGGGCTCTGACCCAAATTTCTCTCTGAGCACAGGGTAGCTGTCAAAGGACAGGAGGACAGCTAATGTGGGTTGATTTTTCATGAGGGGTGGTAGAGATAAAGTGTCACATCAGTGGTAAGGAAACTATTGGAGAAAATTCTGAAATGGATAATTAATCACAACTTGCAGAGGCAAGGTTTGATCAGGGATAGCTTAACAAATTTAATTGAATTATTTGAGGATGTGATCTGGTATATAGATGACCCTTGATCCTTTTATATGGATTTCAGCAAAGCCTTTGACAAATTCCCACTTGAGTGAATAATCAGAAAGGCAAAAGCACATGGGATTCAGGGTAAATTGGCAAGCTGAAGCCAAAATTTGCTTTGTGGGAGGAGACTGAGGTTGGTGGTAGAGGCTGTTTGTGTGTCTGGAAGCCAGTATCCAGTACTGTACCGCAAGGATTAGTGCTGGATCTCTTATTAGTCGTGATATACATAAATGATGTAGATGAGCATGTGGGGAGCTTGATAATTAAGTTTGTGGATGCAGTAAGATTGGACGAGGGTTAATAGTGAGCAACGTTTGATGTTGTAGCAATATATAGATGGGTTGGACAAATGGGCAGATTAGTGACGGATAGAATTTATCCCTGAAAAGTGTCAGATATTTAACTTTGAAAGTTGTAACAAGACAAAAGAGTACTTGATGAACGGCAGAACACTAAGAAGCACTAGGATCTTGGGATTTTGTCCACATGTCATTGAAGGCAGTATGATAGGTTAATAGGATGGTTAAGGGGGCATATGGGATACTTGCCTTTGTCAGTCATGGAATAGATTATGAGAGCAGGGAGGTTATGTTGGAACTGTACAAAAGTTTGATTAGGCTAAAGCTGAAGTATTGTGTGCAGTTCTGGTCACTGTACTATAGGAAGGATGCAATTGTACTGGAGAGGGTGCAGAGGAGATTCACCAGGACTTGTGTGGGTTGGAGCATTTTGACTACAAATAAAGGCTGATAGGCTGGGGTTGTTTTCGTTAGAGCAGAGAAGACTGAGGGATGACCTGATTGAGGTATATAAGATTATAAGGGGCATAGACAGGGTTAGTAGGAAGCAGCTGTTCCCCTTAGTTGAATGGTCAATAATGAGCGACATAATTTTTAGGTGAAAGGCAAAACGTTTTAGAAAATACATTCTCCCCCAAAGGGCAGTGAGAATCTGGAATGCTCTGCCTTGAAGGGCAGTAGTGGTGTGATACTTCATAACCTTTACAAAGGATGAAAACTAAAAACGTCATAATGTTCAAGGCTACGGGTGAAGTGCTGGAAAGTGGGATTATTACAGATAGGTTGATAAAGTTTTGATGGGCTGAAGGGCCTTTACTGTATGTCTGTATGGCACCTGACTCCCCCTCAAAAAAATACTTGACCCACCCTGAAAGAACACACCTTGCCTCTTTCCTCCACAAAAGGATCCCTAGCTCCCCACCTCCAATATATGTTATAGCAAAATCTACAGAGTTACCATACCATTGTAAAGTGATACCAAATAGAATAGCCATAACCCCAGAGGACAATAGGGCTGCTCTCTCATAGAGAGAGAGAGGGGTTTGGAGCTAAGTTTAACCTGAGGGTTACCACACCTCAGGTGAAGAGCACGGTTGGGAAGACAGGACCTTCACAGTCCACTCAGTCAGTGTGGGAACTGAACCCATGCCATTGGCATCACTCTGCACTGCAAACTGTTGTCCAGCCATTTGAACTAATTAACCTCACTACCAGCAGGCTCTCTCAAATGAGATTATAATCCTATGGTCCTCCAACGGGATAATCTGAAGAAATGGCCTGAGAACAGATCTGCTCAAACATGGTCTATACTCCACATTGCAGGTTCCAGACATCAGGGACTCCAAAAGCCCATTTCAGCAGTGGCTACTGGTCATTTTAATGGCCAATTGTGTCTGGAAACCACAATGTCATGAACTACGGTTCACACTGAAAATGAGAAATGCTGAGTTCGGGGTGATTCTTTGGTATCTCCATGTTTGACAGCATTTTCATCATGGCAGTGAGGGTCACCATCATGGCAAAATCTAGACGTGAATGGTTGCATTCTTTCTGTCATGAAATAACTGATTCCATTTATAGGAACATCGGAATTAGGAGTGGGAGCAGGCAATTCAGCCCTTTGAGCCCATTCTGCCATTTAACATAATCAGGCCTTTATCCTGCTTTTCATCACAAACAGAGGCTGAAGGGTTATGGAGAGCAGGCAGGAAAGTGGAGTTGAAGCCAAGATGAGATAAGCCACGATCGTATCAAATGGCAGAGCAGGCTCAAAGGCTTGAATTGCCTGCTTCTGCACCAAGTTTATAAGTTCTTACATTGTATTGCCCATCTCTGTGAGCCAACAGTACGTACATAGATGAAGATACAGTGGAGACACTTAGAATTCTACAAAACCGGATAAATTTATTAAGTAATTAAATGAATAACACACACTTTTAACTACTAGAGATAACTCAATCACTGTCTTTCACTAACCTGTAACTAAACCCAAACATTATTATCCTGGAAAGTTGCCATTTGGCTGGACTGAAACTCTGTTCGACGTCTTCACCATGCCTCCTGTGGTAGGGTACCTTCTTACAACATGAATCTTTGAAGTTATGCTGAACAAAGTGGTTTCTTCAGCCTATTTATACACAAGTCTCTGTGCCAATTGTATGCCTTATTTGGAATTATCCAAGCACATAAGCAATCCGGAATGTTTTGCCCAAATGCATGCGATATTTGGTAGAGACGGCAGTTACTGATGTCCTGCAGTTTTAACTCTTAGCAGACCTAAATGACTCAACATAATTCCACTTGCATAACAATCCATTGTAAAGTCTCTTATCAGTTCCTGTTATCTTCAGCTTTATCCAACAGGTTTTATGCTGGGGCCGCCCTGACACAAAGTCAATCGACTGAACATCCAGAGCCAATGGCTCCACTACTGAACAGCTTCTTCCAATCCATCTGGAGGACCTGGCCCAACATGGAAACATAGTGGGCAGAGAAAGAACAGTAAGAAAACGCATTGAGTGACATTTCACTGCATACAATTCATCACATTTGCATGAATTTGATGGTTTTGGACATACATGTGCTGCTAAGCCTCTCTGTCTAGTCTAAGTGTGACAGTGCCAGCCTGATGACCAACTTCATGTCTGTACAGGATGCACCATGGAATGATGTCTGTGTTGAGAGCCTGCTGTGGCATATAGATGAACAAGGCATGTGTAGGACAATGTCTCCTGTTGATCCCATTGCCCTTTGTAGAGAAACGTTCCTGTGTTCTCAGAGATAGTAGGAACTGCAGATGCTGGAGAATCCGAGACAACAAGGTGCAGGGCTGGATGAACACAGCAGGCCAAGCAGCATCTCTGCTCCTATGACATTCCTGTGTTCTCTCTGGTTTCTGTATCCATAAGTACTAATGTGAATAAGGTGATCAGCGATGCCAGGGGCAGGGAGGTATATAGCATGCAGAGAATCAGTGCCTTAAGCTCAGCAGGGATTAGGGACCCCACAGCTGTGTGTCATGGGTCTGTGTCTTTCCCTTTAGAGGACCACCTCGGTGGGTCTGGTAGCTCCCAGGACACTTGCCTGTCTCACTCTATGTGTAGTTGCAGCTATTCTCTTCCTCACTTATATTTTTGACTTCCAGCAAATGATCACTGTGATCACTCTTCAGCTAGTGACTGGAAGGCTCTACCAATATCCCCTCCCATTGCAAACCATGACATCCTCTGACCCAAACTTTAAACCAACAAACATCACCCTGAATCTGTCCCAGAACTAAGATACTCTCAGACACAAACCACCCCTCTTGTCTTCTTAATCCTCCACCGTAGCCCCTACCTCTGTGGACACAACCTCCCCTGGACCCATCTCCAATTCCCCACCAACCCATTGCTATCCCAAGACCCTTCCCATTCCAGAATCTGACCCCCAAGGACAAACTGCCCTACTTCTCCCACACACGATCCTTCCCCCAGATCTGATCCAGTCAACCCCAGATCACCTCTCACATATCAAACCTGACACACACCACACTGCCATGTGACCTCTTTGAATTTCTACCTCCCAGTCAAAGTCCAGTTGCCTAAATCAATCTGTACTCTGTGTTAGCAAAAGGATCATGTCCTGTCTCCATTCCCGGGTGTTCAGCTGCCCATTGCAATTTAGCAGGATTTTTATAAACAGTATTCATAATTCATGAACAAGTCAACTGTAATGTAATTTTTCTGGCATGGAATTTGATTTTTGTCATGCACTGCATGTGTATGCCTTTGGCAAGACCAATGTTTATTGCACATTCCTTGCTGCAATCGAGCAGGTTATGATGAGCCATCTTCTTGAACCACTGCAGTCTACAAGAGCAGTTTTGATAAATCAAGTGGCTAAGGGGCTCTTGTGGTGCAGTGGTAGAGTAGGTAGACCTAGGTTCAAGCCTCACCTGCTCCAGAGGTGAGTTGTCATATCTCCAATAAGGTGGATGATAGAAAATATCTGCAACTGAATGGCTTCCTCAGCCATTTCAGAAGACAGTTATGTTTCAATACAATCCCTTAATGCTTTGCAACTTTGTGGAAATACTCTGCAGCAGTGGGCATGCTGATCTTTCAGAAGGATGGTCATTTAATTTCAGCTAAATACTGGTTTCTGCTCACAGTCATTCGGTACTTTGAGATGTCAACATCCAGGTGGGACAAATCTGAAGTGATGTGCTCTTGAGGCCACACTTTCAGACTGAGTGGAAATTTGAATGATCCAAATGCAGCCTTCCCGGCTGCAATCCACTACAATTTGCATTGGATAACTAAGAGGAGAAATCCACTGAACTCGTTCCCTCAGCAGGAGCACCCATGAAAATCTCAATGGAATTAGAGATAGGTTACCAGGTCACATATTCATATTTCGCATGAGAATAGCAGGCTTCGAGGCATATAAATATTCCCTGGCATATATTTATCTCACTAAGTAACAAAACCTGGCTGATTCCAAAGGTCCAAATGTAATCAATGCCCATGCTTCTGACTGATTTCAGCTAATGCAGCTGTTAATGTGTTCATATTGGCTTCAGTGCCCCTAAATTAACAAGGGGTCAATCGTGAACAGATCGCACTCCTGACCAGTAATTTCTCAGGGCTGCTCTCAATCCATCATAAGTATTTCATGTCAGCAGGACTTCTGCTGCAGAATCTATCCAGTAGGACAATATGCAAAATGGGAGCTTTGTGACACATTTCCCAGCCTTAAGCTCTGTTCAGTTACCCAGGTTATGTGTGAAGATTGGGTGGACACTAGGTAGAGCTTGGCTTGGGTCTGCTCCCACAACTGAACAGACTGCTGATCCAGCAGGGGACTCTGATAGTGCATGGGGAACCCGAACATGTCAGCAGCATGTTTGCTGGTGGCTCATTAACCCAGCAAGCACATTGGCATCTGAATCATGGATTTCCCCATTAATTAGCCCGGACAGGCATGACAACAACTTGCATGAGTCTGTTTCAACTGAAGTATTTGTAAGGACCCTAGCTGAGATGATATTTGAAGGATTGTCCAAGCAGAGAAGAAATGGCAGGAAAGGATTCCTAGTTTTGCAAGGCAGCACATTCCCTTCACTGATGTTGCTGCAGATCTAACGCTTTAAGAGTTCGAAGGTTCCACAGAAAGATTCTCTTTCATGTCAATGGGAGGAAGAAGCTTGCCACAGAGAACAAAAAGATACGACTGGAAGTTGCTGTAGAAGTTAGTGCAAAAGTGTATTGGCACGCATGTGGATACAGAAGCAGTGTCAACATTATCTAATGATCAGGAAGTGTAAATGGAATGGTTCATTCAAAATATACCGCTTATAAATCCAATACCTCCCTTTATCTGCCTTCCCAGGCTTAGCTCCTGCACATCATCCACGTATCCATCATTCAATATCAAACCACTGCCCCTTATCCCCATCACACCAGCAACCACTGACACTCACTTTCATCTTAATATACTTTCACGCCATTTCTTATAAGCTTAGTTAACCGGATCAAAACTGAAAGAAAGGTTTTCTTGAATGAAAGACTTTTGAGTCTTATTACCTATTAAACACAAGAAGAATAAGAAAATATAATATCTTACCACATGTACAAAAGACAGATAAAAAGCTTAAAAAACTGAGTGGGTGAAGAGGGCAGATATGCAGACAGGAAGTTACGGGGAGTTGCTGTTTAAAGTTTGTTAGAGTCCTTGATTGTGAGAGTGAAACCTGAGTCCATTTGGTTTAGCACTTGTCCCATTTCCCCAGAATTGGTGAAACTTTCAGTTACCTTTGATTTCTTGGTGAATCACAGTTATTTTTTGAAGTTGTTTATTACCAGGCACTGACTTTTGAGGTTGACGGGGAGAGAAAGGCAGAGAAAGTGTTTTCCAGATTCTTGATTGAGAATGACTTTTTTCCTGTCTTTGTTCTGTTGCCCAGAAGTATTGGAAATTGAAGTTCCTTTAAAACTGAATTTCCCTGGTTTTTGACAAGAGATCTTATTTAAATGCAGTTACAGCAGTAACTGGCTTTTCAAATTTCTAGTAAATAAAGACAAATTGAATGTAAAAATAGATCACTAGAATCACCTGAAGTCATGATGTGCCGTTGAACTGATAACAATGATTTATCTGGTGTCATTGACAACCTGTTATTAATGCAATGATATTTTTGTTCACGTATTGGATGTGTGTATCTCAGACTGGGCCAGCATTTGTTACTCATCCCTAATTGCCTTAGAGAAGGTAATGTTGATTTCCCTTCTTGAACTGCTGCAATACATTTGGTGTTGGTAGACCCAAAATGCTGTTAGGGAAGGAATTCTAAAATTTAGAGGAGAGTAGAATAGAGTCCCTACAGTGAGGAAAAAGGCCATTTGGCCCGACAGGTCCACATCGACTCTCCAGAGCGTATCTCACCCAGACTCACCCCTTTACCCTATGCCTTTAATCCTGCACTTCCCATGACCAATTCACCTAACCTAAATATCCATAGACACTATGGACAAGTTAGCATGGTCAATCTACCTAAACTGCACATCTTTGGACTATGGGAGAAACCAGAGTACCCGAAGGAAACCCACACAGACACAGATAGTTGCTCAAGGCTGGAATCGAACCTGGGTCCCTGGCGCTGTGAGACAGCAGTGCTAACCACAGAGCCATCATACTCAGGATGTAGGCATCACTAGCTAGGCCAGCATTTATTGCCCCTCCTTACTTGCCCAGAAGGCAGTTAAGAATCAACCCCATTGCTATGAACGTGGATTCACAACTAGGCCAGATGAGGTGACGATGGCAGATTTCCTTTTCTAAAGGATATCAGTAAAGCAGATTGGTTTTTCTCAACAATTGGCAGTGGTTTTATGGTCATTGTTACAATCTTAATTCCAAGTGAATTCCTGCCATGGCAGGATTTGAACCAGGGTCCCCAGAACATTAGCTGGGTCAGTGGATTAATAATCTGGTGATAATATCACTCGACCATCACCTCAGCAACTCTAAAGAAATGGTGATATATCTCCACGTGAGGATGGTGAGGAACCTGCAGGTGGTGATATTCCATGTATTTGTTGCCCTTGTCCTTCTGGATGGCAGTGATTGTGCATTTGGAAAGTCCTGTCAAAAGATATTTGGCAAATTTCTGCGTCGTGTCTTGTAAGTAATATGTACTGCTGCTGCTAAGCATCAATGGTGGAGGGAGTAAATGCTTGTAGATGTAGTGCCAATCAAACCGGCTGGTTTGCCCTGGATGGTGCCAAGCTTCTTGAGTATTGCTGGAGCTGCACCCATCCATGCAAGTGAGAAATATTCCATCACGCTCCCATCTTTTGGCTTTGTAGATGCAGATAGGCTCTGGGGAGACAAGGTGTGAGTTGGGAATATAGGAGGTTTCGGTCTTAGAAAGAAAGAATGTCAACTAACCTTCGAATGTAGGTGACATCATGTGTAGCTGCACGTTGGCCAAAATGATTCAGACACGACGTAGAAAAACAGACCTTAGAAATTGGAGATAACAATAACTGCTCAGAGTCAGAGGGCAGTCTTCATCAGGAAGGTTTGCATGTAGCTGTCCTCGTCAAAGGGCTTTGTTCTTCAAATGAAAGATGAGTTAAAGGAGTCTGAGGAAAGATCCAGGGTAGAGTCCCCTGACATTTTGGCTAAACAGCAAGATGCTGTTTTCACAATTTAAAATGAGATTTTTTTTTTGTCCAGTTAGCTTTATCATATCTTTACTGCTGCTTCTGGACAAATGTAATAAACTGTCTGAAAATTTCTTACAAATGGTTGACTACGTATACTTAGATCAATGCAGTTACGTACCTGCAAAATCAAACAGAAACAGCATTGATAAAGATTCACTTGTAACTTTCTCAGTCTGCATCTTATTTTTTTCCACATTGAACATTCTGCCATCAACCTATCATCTCAATATGCAGCATTTGGAAAGGTGTGAACCAACCAGAAGATCTAGATCTGAGTTTCACAGACCTTCGAAATGATGATAATTTTGCCTCAGACTGATACTTTATTGATGGCATCATGAGTGTGTCTCAACATAGTCAGATGATCACAGTAGCCATTTTAAGTCAGTACTTGTCTCCCATCTGGATGTCGCCCATTTACAGTCAGTGGCAGTTCAGGTTTCTCCACCTGGCTTCCCTTTTCTATCCAGCTTATCTCAGGGGTACCTCACCCTTACCCTAATTTCCCTGAATTTATGGACATATGTATTAAATCTTAGTCATCAGCCATAACTCCTTCCTGACCTGGACCTTCCACGCTCTGTTCCTCATCATTAGTCCAAATTGGAAAGGATATGGAAATTTTCAATCTTCAAGGAGAATTATCTCGCAAAGATTTTCGATGACGGCTTCAGTTTTAAGTGCCTATATTCACTGGTCAAAAGCGAGCCGATAAGCTGTTCAAATTCTGAGTATGTCTGATCAGGTTATTATCTGAGGGGATGGAATTTTTTGCTGTAAGTCTCTGTCACTAACTGATCTGTACTAAAAATAGTCCGTTTGGCTGTCTCACAGTCAGCGACACGCTCCTCAGCTAAGATGGAGTGACCTTTGTGAACATTCCCTGTCAGCACTGCTCTGTAACAATGTCTAACAATGGACTGGCCATATTAAACATTGTGGCAATCTTTCAAAAGAGATACAGAAGGCTTCCTCTTCCTCATCAAATTTAGAATTTAAATAGGCAAATTTGAATAATTTAGCTCTTAAATTTGTAATCGATACGATTCCCTCACCTGAACTGCTTTCAGTCTCCCTTCTCAGTTTGAGATATTTCATGTTAAATACCCTTTCTCTTCCTTTCTTTGAATTCTCTCTCTCCTCTCTTTTCCAGTTCCTGTCTCTTTCTCTCTTTCTTTCCGTTCCTGAAATTCTAATTCTAATCTGTAATGTTCCAGTTTTAATTTGTCTGTTTCACTGTCCTCAAATTCTAGCTCCGAGTATTTTGTCATCCACTTTTCAATTTAAGTTTTCCTTTGGACGCAACTCCACCTCTAAGTGCTTTTCTATTATTTTTAATTCTTGTCATTTATCCTAAGTTACTTTGCCCTCCTCAATGAAACTAGTAGCATCAAAAATCAGCACTTTTAATCTTAGAGACTGAAGAAAATCTTTTCTTAATTGCTTCTTTTAACACAGCTTTTGAAGAAACAAGTTGTTTCTGAGGAAGGATCACTGGAACGGAAACGTTGGCTCTGCTTTCTCTCCACAGATGCTGCCAGGTGTGTTGAGTTTTTCCAGTAATTTCTGTTTCTGTTTCAGATTTCCATTATCTGTAGTTCTTTGTTTTATTACATAAGATTAAAGAAAATATTTGGGCAGGAGGGTGTCTATATAAACAGAAAGATACAGTCAGTTATAGTTTAAAGTTTTTGGAGTCCTTGAGTTGCAGGAATGCAACCTGAATCTTAATGGAAATATAGGAGCATAGGAATAGGAGTAGCTATTCAGCCCCTCCAGCCGGTTCCAACATTCAATGAGATCATGGCTGATCTGTGGCCTAACTCAGTATACCTGCCTTTGGCCTATATCCCTTATTGCTTATGCCTAACAAACATCTAGCTATTAACTGACCTAGTATCAACTGCCATTTGTGGAAGAGAGTTCCAATTGTCTACCACTCTTTGTGCGTAGAAGTGTAATGGTTTAGCTGTTGTCCTGTTTCTTCAGGCTAAGTTTGTAGATACTCTTAATTTCTTGGAGAATGGTGGTTTCTCCAGTGGCTTTTAAACCGGCTACTGACATTTGAGGGAGAGATAGTGAGATTATCTTCCAGTTCTTGCTTAAAAGTCCATTTTACTTGTCTTGTTACAGCTCTGCTAAACATCTATTTATATATTCCTGAAACTGCTCATTTTTTTTCCAAATTGAATACACTGCAGCCAACATTTCATTACTACGTGTAGCTTGCAGAGAGAAATGAATCAACTGGGCAATACAGTTCGCTGAGTTTCTGTGCCCTTTTGTAATGATGTTATAATGATGAATGAGGTTCCTTGTCTACTGATAGTTTTCTGTTAATGTCAGAAGTCACACGACACCAGGTTACAGTTGGACTGTAACCTGGAGTCATGTGATTTCTGAACTTGTCCACCCAGTCCAATACTGGTACCTCCACATTATGTTTTTTGATAGTGAGCTTGGCTCAATCTAATCAGCAGCCATTTTAAGGCAGTCTGTGTCCTTTTTAAAACTAGTTTCAGGACATTGATGTTCCCAGACATGAAAATCCAATCATAGAAGTCCAATATCAACAGTTCAATTCTACCATTAACGTGACAAAGGGAAGACAGTTTAGTACCTTTCTGGGGTAAGAGTTCAACATGACACCTAGATTGATTAGATGATTTCTGGAACTGTTCACACAATAGATATCCACTGAAAAATGGACAATCTTGTACATTCAGCATCTTTAAGTTTTCTGTGCACCAGATAAGCAGTGGCATTCCTGCATTACACATTACAAGCAATTCAAGGCACATTGGCACAATGCCGTGCTGCTCAATGGCCATAGCTGGCATGGCTAACACTCCCTTGTACGTACAACCCTATTGTCTCACCCTAGCCATCGCTTAACCACCAGACCGCACATTTCACCTGTCCTTAGCTACATCCAATCTAAGCACCCTCTCTAAGTCACCTCTACTCTGTCCCCAAAGCCCATTGGACACCTGCATCTTATCATTGTCCAATGAGGAACATGACGTACAAGCAAGCAGTTGGGCAATTCCAAAGATGGACTTTTACTTACAATCAGCAAAAGCAAACACACCAAAGCTAATAGAGGCTGCAGTTCACCCCCACAATGAAAACTAAAATGTTGGTATCGTAACCAATTATCGTTCTATAGTCCATGAGGCTCTGCTGCACCCAGCTCCTATTGACTGGAACTGAGTGTCAGTCAGCTCCTCACAGGCTTGTAGCACCCGTCATAGTTGAGTTCTGTCTTCTTCCTCACCAATCTCCTCCTCCTCCTCCTCCTCCTCCACGAATGACTGCTTCCATTCTCCCAGCTCCTCAGCATTCAGGACATTGTGTCATTGTTCTCTTCAATTGTGCAGAGTACAACACACCAGGATAGTGTAGCACACTGTCTGGATTATGCTTGAGGACAGCTGTACTGCTCTAAGAGAGACAAACCACATCATCAGCAGGCCCTATTTTCCACTTCACCACAGACCTGGTGGCTGAATGCGTACCAACTTGGTGAAGTTGCCACCTGATCTGAGTGGCCAACACATTCCATCCAAAAGTGCAGTGTTTGCTACATTCCAAAACTCTTCCAATTCCAGACCCACATCAAACATTCCATTTTTCACTTTTCACTGGATTCCATCGTGATACGTGCATGACATCTGAAGAAGCAAAGTTTTCCACCTCCCACGTATCCTTGGATATTTCACAAGTAATGGGTCACTTTTAGCCAGCATTCACCTCCTTTCAAGTCATTGTTACTAGCTGCTGTGCTGCCATTGTTCAGCCTACATGCAAATTGCCAGCTTTTGAGCCCTAAGCCAGTTCACTCTGCTGTGAATGTAACTGGAGTTTGCAAATGCATGCTCCATTGCTATACTGTCCAGCAGACATGAATTGCATACTTCATGCTTTACCCCACCCCCCATCAAAGTGACACTGACTCTACCCATTCTGGGTGTTGTCCTAAATATTGTCCAGCTGTAGTTAGAAACTAGAGAATACGTGGTGCAGGGACATAGCTCATTATGGACTCCATTAGCACTGGGCTCCCAATATGGAGAACCACTGCATCATACTTTGCCTCCTGCTGTCCTCCCTGTCCCTGAGCCCTGACATTATATCTTAGTAATGCCCCACCCTGGTCGCCCAGGCTCTCGTTGTGGAAGCAACTGTGCTGGTCACTGCCAATAAACTCCATCTCATAGCCAGTCATGACCTCCAATCCAGTTCCACAACTCCCCTTGTACGTTGAGATCCTCCCATCATAGTCTTTATCGAAAACTTTAAATCATAGAATCCCTACAGTGTGGAAGCAGGCCATTCGGCTCATCGAGTCCACACTGATCACACTAGACACTATGGGCAATTTAGCATGGCCAATCCACCTAACCTGCACATTTTTGGATTGTGGGAGGAAACCGGAGTACCCGAAGGAAACCCACAGAGACAGTCGCTGGAGGGTGGAATCAAGCCTGCATCCCTGGTGCTGTGAGGCAGTAGTGCTAACCACTGTGCCACCGTGCCACCAATACTTGCCTCCCATAATATTATTCTAGAGCCCCCAGTGAAACTGTACTTGATAGATCGTTACTGACAGTATGACAAGCAGCCTGTCTGTGCATCTGCACAAAAAAGCATGCCAGTATGACGGTGCTGATAACCTTTAGGCTCTGTCTGAAGCGCCAATAGGCTAATAGGTTGACACAGCATATCAAGGCAAGGCAAGGCATGAATGTTGCCAATATGTACATAGGTGATAAGTGTGAAAACACTAAGAGCGTAAGTAAGCAGTTTACACTGATCCAGTCTGGTCCAATATGGGTGCCTGTCCCAGAGTGCAAGTTGGCCTTGCAACAGCAATTCAACACTGGTTGCTGGCCTGCACTGGTGTGCAGGGCTGTGTTTCCAAAGTGTCCTGCAAATAGATTATAGAGGTGTCATGAGGATCCTGAGGGTTGGCAATTATTGGTTGTCAATGCTCATGGACGAGATGCAGGGACCCCTAGATAGTGCCCTGAAATTCTGTTTGGTGCTGAACAGCATGAAGCCTCATGTCAGCCAGCGGCAAGCTGAACCCGCTTAGATTTCTATGTTGACAATTCTCAGAATCTAGTCTGCTCAGCGGGATTGTTAAAACAGAAAGCGGCATATTAATGAGCTGAGATGTGCAGCCAATAAAGTTGTTAACAAGAAATAATCCCATTAATGGACTACACACTGCTTCCCAGCTAGGATCTCCCATTGAAGCCCAGAAGTTGTATAATGTGATTTGCTTCTGACATCGAGATAAGCCACACAAATCTCACAAACAGCCCTGCCTTTCAGGCCCCTATAAGATTCTGTCTATTGTCTTTGGATGGAATGTTAATTTTTGCTTGGCTGCCATTGGTAGTTCAGTGTAACTGAAGCTGGGAGAGAGTAAAAGGATCCCACAAGCATTTAATGCAGTTAGCTATTTGAAAAAAAATCTGAAACTGTACCAGTAATTAGATGCATAGAGCGGTCTCAGAATTCATGGGAAACTTGGTCTTGGAGGAAAAAAAGAAGAACTACCAAGAGGTGAGCAGTCATTGAGACAATCAAAGTCTTTAACATCTTTAACGTTTTAAGGTTTCCAAAATTAAATGTTTGGAAAAATTGGAATCCATTGCAAAGGAAACAGATGTTGAATAAGTTTTCATGACCCACAAATTCATGATCATCTAGGTGGGATATTGACCACGTCAGATATTTAAAATGACTTCTTTGGGTTGTTCAACCACAGTATAACTTACGTATATCTCATGTTAATCCTGAAAGTAGTCCAAATTGCATAAATAATGTTTGTTTTATTAAAATCATACGATAAAAACATCTTTTATATCTCAATTCAACCATGGAATTGTGCTGCTTATTTTCGTAAAGTTAATTCTTCCAAGCATTCTATTATATAAATGATTAAGGTCTACTCAGCCAGATCATAACAGAGATCCGGCTTGTCTACTTTTCTCATAACTGGAATTATAATAATCTACCCTAAGATCTCCCTGCATGAATCACTGTTATACATTGCTTTATAATGCTCGTGTAAAGTGCTGTGGGAAGTTTGATTAAAGACACCGGAAAAATACAGATTGTAGTTTTCCTTATTGGGCTCCTGATAAGTGTCATCGACTCTTCTTCAACTTGCAACGTTTGTGTCCAAAGGCCTAGCTGTTAATTGTTTTTGAGGTGCAAAGAGCTGAGAGAAGCTTGACTCGTGCAAGAAAGAAGCATTATGATACCTCCCTGGGAATCTTACATAAAGTCTCATGATGTTCGTTCTGTGCTTGTATACAAGCTGCATGTTGACAGAATGGAAGCAGTTGATGTCCACCTTTATTCACCAACATCTTCTGGCACGGCCAATGCTCAGCAACCATTTCCACCCTTCATCCGCGGAAGTTGAAATCGGCAACAATGCCAATATCAGCCATACCATCATGATCAATCTTGGATTAATTTCAGCATTTCTCTACAGCATTTTGCAACGCACTGACATCTTGCATTGCAATGGTCCTGCCAGAATGCTCTGCACATGGGGACAGAGCCATCTCTTGCATCTGTTTAGGATCAAATCAGGACACTTGAACTGCTTCCTTAGGACTCATATAATTTGTGCTTAGTCAGACACTGATGGCGCCTCTGCCTTGCCTTATTTCTTAGCACAGACAGAAAGCCAGGTAGATTGTCATGACTGCCAGCACTGAACAGTTGAGTGTGGACCTGTTACTGTTTGGTACTATGCTGTATCAGTGCAACAAGTATGGCATGTGTCAGCAGTGTATGTGACAATACAATGTATATTCTTCAACCAAATGGCCATATTTGAAAGTCTAAGAGGAGTAGTCCTCAGTCAAGTGAAAGAGGGTGGTGGGGAGTTACAGCACTCCATACTCAGTCAAGTCTCTTGTCTGATTTCAGGGAGCATGGGCGGTAAATGTCGAGTAGGTACTATCAGTGATCAGTCCATGCTCTGTTGGGGAAAGTGAGAAATCAAGTGCAGGGATTGGAAACATTATGCTGGCCATAGATGATCTAACGACTGTGAAAGAGAGCCCCTCCAAGTAGAAGGATGGAATTCGATGTAGCATGTGAAATCATATACTCTGTGGAGGAGGGGAGGAGTTTGAAAGTCTTCACAACACTGTCGGGAGTAGGAACTGAGTAAACTGGAAGTGGCTGGATGAGCTGTTAGTGATGGTGCAGAAGCACAAAAAGTGTTGAAGTCTGCAAGTGAGTTAGTAGGAAGTGCAGAGGCATGTAGACTTAGGCATTTGAGCAAGTGAGGTAGATGCAATAGTGCAAGTGGAACACCATTAGCTTCAGTGGGAGGTGTATGCAATTGCAGAGTTACACTAAGCGTGAGATAATAGAGAGAAATTGATGGCACTTACACTTGCAGGGCACAGAAGATCAGTGAGCTTTTATCTACATTGCTAGGCATTTCTGCTCATTGAGGACACCGCACTGACCTGTGTGGGTATTTCAGTCCAGGCTGGCAGCATCTGATGCCAGGGTCTCGTTTGGCAATCTGGAGGAATAACGAACAATCTCCACAGCACCCTGTCCACCAGGATCTCCCTATCAGTGAACCAAGGCACCAAATGCTTAGTCAAACAGGGGAAGCTGAATGGAAGTTCTTGGTTTTCAGTGTTTGAACTGGTGTGCAGTTGGAGCACCCATGCCATCAACACCGATGGTCACAGCAACAGCAAGCAATTCCACCTCTGCAAGTGTACACTCCAATGAGAAAGTTACCATGGGGATTGGATGCATAATTAATAAGGCCAGCAGTGGACGATCACCTGAGAAGGAGTTCCCATGGCCGATAGAGGGAAACCATTCATTCCCTCTATGCCATTCATAAAATCAAGTGAAGTAACAGGAGCAATAGTCAGAAATAAACATTTGTTAAAACAACAAAGTTTAATAGTATAAGTTCACAATCCTGCAAACACGTCTTTGTTTCTACAGCACATGTATTTTGGCATTATTTTCTTAGACAGAAAATTTTGCAGGAATTTACATTGAGGTTTTCTTGTTTGTTGTGAATTTCTTTCCATACGTCACTTCTATAACTGTGTCATTTAATGTTCATTTAAGCCTGAAGGGATTGGTTTTCTGCTTGAGATTTGTTTTCCAAGCATTGGGCTTGATCAGTATTTTACTTAATTGCCTATTATTTATATGTGGCAGCTTGTTGAGGAGAAGATGTCATTCCTGCAGTTGGTACTATACCTACTTCCATTCTCTGCTACTTATCTGTGTCCTCATCTGAGATCCTAGGCAGTGCTGCAAAAATGCCATCAATTCTACACTGATCTCTGACACATGGGAAATATGCATGCCCAAGTTAACACAAAATATTTGAAATCACCCCATTACAGTGAAAGGGCATTGCCTGATGAAGTCTTGTGAACAATAGCCTCTCAGTTAAGCAAGGAAACAGAAGTGAATTCTGAGTATTTCTCAGATATTTTGTCTGCCATTTCTTCACCTCCCTCAATTCCCACATTAATTTCACTGGCAGGTTCCAGGAATCCTCCAAAACACAAGCGACTGAGAATTAATCTCAGAAGATCACTTTCAAGCAGCTGTTCCTATTATAATTACATATTATAATTGTTAACCTGCCCCATTCCAAGGGGCTCCCTGCACAAAGCCAAAAGTGTTAAAGTTAAAGCCTTAAATCAGCAGATTGCTCTCGGCCTTAAGGACAACATCAGTTCCTGCCCTTTTAACTAGCCACCTGCTCCCAACACATTCAAATTTAAAGTTTAACATTCCCCCACCCCACATTTTCCCTTCCATCCCTCCAGGTGAATGCACTTAATAAATAATAGGCAATGAAGTGAAATATTGATTGTGCCCAAGCTTGTAAAACAAATCTCAAACAAGAAATTAGCCCTTTCAGGTTTAAATGAACACCAAATGACACAGTTACAGAAATGAAGTATGGAAAGAAATTTACGATAAAGAAAAAGCCTCAATGTAATGCCTGAAAAGATTTCTGCGCAAGAAAATAGTGCTAAAATACACTTGCTGTAGACATGTTTGAAGGATTGTGAACTTGCACTATTAAATTTTGTCAATTTTAACAAATGCTTAATTCTGATTATTGCTCCTGTTGTTTCGCTTGAATTCATAAACGATTTAAAACTCTGTCTTTGATGTCATACTCTGTACATAGGCTCTGTTAAAACAGTTGCCAGTGCATAGTATTAAGGGTTGTAAAAGACATTATTCATGATAGTACAGTATAATGAAGCCATCTTTAGATGTGAACAATAACATTTCTGCTCCCAGGCTTCAAACTATTCCCATTTTTTTTTAAAGAGAGTGCTTATAAGTTGCAATTTCAAGATTTGAACAAGATAGATAACATCTAGTCTAATAGAACAGAAGAATATCCTGGATGTGTTTTGGGACAGCTCCTAATCATTTCAATCCAGTTAAATTAAACTTTACTTCCTAGATTGGATGGAAAATAAACAAGGGACTAAAAGTTCTCCACAAATATTAGAAACGTGAACGCTAGTTACAAATGTGACCTTTGAAAGGCACACATCTTTAATGCAACTTCTATTCTTCTGAAAGTTTGAATGCCTCACAAATTATTTTTAGCGATTTGCCAAACATTTATTGTCAAAAAATGACCAACTTGTTGCTGTTCGTTTTGAGGTTAAGTTGAGTCATAACGTGTCATCTGTTGAACATTGCCTTTGTTGAAAAAAATACTTCATGCTGACTAGTATGTAAAGGTGTAAGTGTCTGAAAAGGTTAAAAAGAACGTGCCAGCCACTATCATGATAGGTGCTAAGTGAGCGAGTATTAAGACAGCAAGCAAGCATCGCTGGGATTCTGCCTAGTCCAGTCTGGGAGCTGGGTGTCTGTCCCTGTATGCAAAGTGAGCCCGCTGCAGTCTTTTGCTGTTGGCTTCCAGTGCATCCTACAAACACAATTCTGTGTTTCCAGAACATTATGCCAGTGTAATAGGAATGTGCTATGCTAGTTGTAAGAGATTGGCAGATGCTAATGTCCATGGATAAGAGGTATATGTGGCTGGTACCCAGCTATTATGTCCTGGGCTGTGGTTTGGTCAACATGAATGTCATTTGGAGAAAGGGGCAAGCTGAATCTGCCAGATACATTCTCTGGTTTACTTTTTGAGTTTTCCCAACAATGGTCTTGTTTGGTAAGATTGGTAAGATGAGAGGCTGAATAACATTGAGGCAAGTTGTACCACTAACAAGGCATTTACAAATGTTAACCCTAATCAATTGGCATCTTGCTGCACTGCTTGTGAAAAGATGGAGGAAGTTCGACCCAGTGTTGAGATATGCCTCACTGCACTTGTTACCCAATTCTGCCACACACCTTACCCTAGCACACATTGCTCAAACCCTTTTTAGATTCCACTCCCCCCAACCCATTTAATTGACAAAAACCTTTTCTCATTAGATTTGAGTCATAGAATTATAGAATTATAGAGTCATACAGCACAGAAACAGACCCTCTGATCCAACTCATCCATGCCAACCATGTTTCCCAAACTAAACCACAGGTGTTTCTGCTATAATGCATGTTTTGCTAACGTAAATTGGCTGTAACGTGATTGATTAATAGTAGACGCTGTTTGGATAATGCAAACTTTCTCCTGTACAGGTATAACAATTTTCTGTAGTGATTTCCCTGTAACGCGATTTTCCATAGCACAAGGCCACACAAGAACACTCTGTCGGGTTATTAGAAATACCTGTAGTCCCACTTACCTGTGTTTGGCCCTTATCCCTCTAAATCTTTCCTATTCATGTATCTATCCAAATGTCTTTTAAATGTTGTAATTGCACCTGCATCTACCACATTGTCTGGTAGTTCATTCCAAACACAAACCACCCTCTGTGTAAAAAGGTTGCCCCTCAGATGCCATTTAATCTTTCTCCTTTCACTTTAAAAATATACCCTTTGTTTTGAACTCACTCACCCTGGAGAAAATACCTTTGCCATTCACCTCATCATTTTATAAACCTCTACAAGGTCACCCCTCAGCCTCTTACTCTCCAGTGAAAAAAGTTCCCCATCCAGCCTTTCTTTACGACTCAAACCCTCCAGTCCCGGCAACATCCTGGTAATTTTTTTTGAACCCTCTCCAATTGGGCGACCAGAACTGTACGCAGTACTCCAAAAGTGGCCTCATAAATATCCTGTACAACCTCAACCTGACATCCCCACTTCTTTACGCAAAGGTCTAAACAATGAAGGCAAGCGTGCTAAATGCCTTCTTAACCACCCAGTTTACCTGTGATGCAACTTTTAAAGAACTACGTACCTGAACCCTTAGGTCTCTGTTCGACAATACTAGTCAGGGCCCTACCAATAATTGTATAAGTCTTGCCCTTGATTGTTTTATCAAAATGCAATACCTCACATTTATCCAAATTAAACTCCATTTGCCACTCCTCATCCCATTGGCTGAATTGATCAAAATCGCTTTGTAATCTTAGATAAATCTTCTTTACAGTTGACTATACCACCAATTTTGGTGTCATCCGCAAAATTACTAACCATGCCTCTTAAATTCTCATCCACATTGTTTATATAAATTACAAATAGAGGTGGATCCAGCACCAATCCCTGTGGAACACCACTCATCACAGGTCTCCAGTCCGAAAAACAACCCTCCACCACTACTCTGTCTCCTACCATCAAGCCACTATTGTATCCAATTAGCAAGCTCTCCCTGAATCCCATGTGATCTCATTTTACAATTCATCTCCATGTGAAACCTTGTCAAAGGCTCTTCTAAAGTCCATGTAGACAACGTCTATCGCTTTGCCCTCATCAATCTTTTCAGCTAAGTCCTCAAAAAACTCAATCAAGTTTGTGAGACATGATTTCCCATGCACAAAACCATGCAGACTATCCCTAATCAGTTCTTGTTTCTCCAAATGTACGTAAATCCTATCTTTCAGAATCCGCTCCAATAACTCACCCACCACTGACGTCAAACTCACAGTTTTATAGATCCCAAGCTTCTCCTTACAGACTGTCTTAAATAAATGCGCAACATTAGCCACCCCCAGTTCTCCAACAACTCACTTACAGCTCTAAGTGATATCAATATCTCTGCTAGGGATCCCATGATTTCTTCTCTAACTTCCCACAGTGTTCTGGGATACACTTGATCATGTCCCAGAGATTTTTCCACCTTTATGTTTTTTTTAAGACTTCCAGCACTTCATCTTCTGTAATGTGTACTGTTTTCAACACATTAATATTTATTTCCCCAAATTCACTAGTCTCCATTTCTTTCTCCACAGTAAAAACTGACATGAAGTATTTGTTTAGTATCACTCCCATCTCCTGTGGTTCCGTACATAGACAACCTCATTGATTTTTAAGGGGCCCTATTCTCTCCCTAGTTGTTCTTTTGCTCTTAATGTACATGTTGAATCTCTTTGGATTATCCTTAATGTTATCTGCCAGGCTATCTCATATCCTTTTTTGCCCTCCTAATTTCCCACTTAAGAAAGATCCTACATCCCTTATATTCTTCAATGGAGTCACTTGATCCCAATTGCCTGTACCTAGTATGTGACTCCTTCTTATTCTTGATCGGAATCTCAATTACTAATCCATTGTTCCTGATTCTCACCAGTTTTACCTTTCCCTCTAACAGGAACACAATGCCTCTTAACTCTGATTATCTCTTTTTAAAAGCCTCCCACTTGCCAGTCATCACTTTACCCTCAAACAGTTTACTCCAATCAAATCTGTCTCAAACCATCAAAATTTGTCTTACTCCAATTAAGAAATTTAACTTTTATACAAAGTCTATTCTTTTCCATAACTATTTTAAAACTAATAGAATTATGATCACTGGTCCCAAAGTGCCTCCCTACTAACACTTCAATCTCTTGCCCTGCCTTATTCCCAAGAGGTCAAATTTTGCTTCTTCTCTAGTAGGTACATCTACATATTGATTACGAAAAGTTTCTTAAATATATCTAACAAATTCCTCACCATCCAAGGCCTTAACATTATGACAGTCCCAGTCTATGTTTAGAAAGTTAAAGTTCCCTACTATTATAACTCTATTATATCTGAGATCTCTGTACGTATTTGTTCCTCAATTTCCTGCTGACAATTGAGGGTCTATAATACAATCCCATCAAAGTGATCATTCCCTACCTATTTTTGAGTTCCGTCCATACAGCTTTACTGGACAATCCCTCAGAAATATCTTCTCTAAGTACAGCAGTAATGTTTTCTTTAATCAAAAATGCCACCTCTTCTCCTCTCGTGCCTTTCTTTCTATCTTTCCTATAGTATCTAAACCCCGGTACATAAGCTGCCAGTCCTGTCCCTGCCTGAGCCATGTTTCTGTAATAGTTATGATATCCCAGTCCCATGTTCCCATACATGCCCTGAGTTCACCTGCCTTACCTGTAAGAGCCCTTGGATTGAAACAAATACAGTTTAATTCAAGAAAGTTACACATTCTCTGACTTGCTTTTGGCTGCCTTTTCAAATTAAGTTGCTCTTTTTAAGTTCTGAACCATCCTCATCTGTTATTCTAGTCTCACTACTACCCAGGACTCCCGTCCATCCCCCCCCCCCTGCCATCTCCCCCTCCCGACTAGCTTAAAGTCTCCCGAAAAGCACTAGCAAATCCTCCTGCCAGGTTATTGGTTCCCTTCCACTTCAGGTGAAACCCATCCCTTTTGCCTCAGAAGAGATCCCAATGGTCCAAAAATCTGAATCCTTGCCCACTGCACTACCTCCTCAGCCAATGATTTATCTGCCTTATTTTCTTATTCCTATTCTCACCAGCACATGGCACTGGGAGTAATCAGAGAATACTACCTTTGAGATTCTGTTGTATAACTTTCTACCTAACTTCCTATGTTCACTCTACAAAGCCTTAATCCTTTCCCTAATTATGGTATTCTTACCAAAGTATACAACTGCTTCCAGCTTCTCACTCTCCTTGTGGACAGTATGCTGCAACTGTTTTGAGGCATCATTGATTCTGGCACCAGGGAGGCAACATACTATCCTGAATTCACACTCACAGCTTTGGAATCTCCTGTCTATGCCCCTGCTCTATCATTCTTGGTGCCCAAGCTCTGGCTGCAACTCCTCTTTTTCTCTGAGAGACTATCCTCCTCAACAGCACCCAAAATGGTATATCTGTTTGAGAGATGAACAGCCACATGAGACTCCCGAACTACTTTTCCACCTCTCCTGACAGTCACCCATCTATCTGATTGAACTTGCAGTGTAACCACCTCTTTAAATCTACTAACCATCATACTCTGTGCCCCCGTATGCTCCTCAGTGACTCTAATTGTCTCTCCAGCCGATCCAAAAGATCTGATGTGAGGCACCTCCTGCAGACATAGTCTCCAGCAACAATCAACTATTACCTAATCTCCCACATCCAACAGGAGGTGTATACCACACCATTGACTGCTATAATTTCCTCTTAAAATTTACTCACTTATATTTGCCTAAAAGGACTCACATTTTTCTCAAGTCCAGTATTTATAGACCGATTACTGCCACACACTATGCTGGAAGAACTAAAAAAAACTATATGCCATATTATAAGGTCTAAAAGAAGAAGCTCTAAAAAGAATCTTTATTGAGTAGTTTTCCTCTATCTTACTGGATCAAACAGGATTTAAAGGTTCCCACGAAAGAGGATGATGGCATCAAATCTAGTAGAATGTTGGCACAATATAGTGTGTAGTGGTGAAGATACATGCTCCAACACTGACATTAGCCAACAATGTGATACGTTTACTTTTAGTAACTGCATCTCTCAGTCAAACAGCATGTCAACATTTACATTCATTGTCTAGGTTTCAAATTAAAGAAGAAGCATTTCAGTGAGTCATGAGAGATTAGTGACAGACATAAAACTGTATTCATACAGAAGCCAGTTCTTTCATGAGAGATAATGTTCAGTTAATCCTTAATTTCCCACATGATTTGTCTGTTGATTTAAGTTTACAGAATGAAGATGGTATTCTGAGCAGATTTCCATCTCTCTTTCAGTCATTGAACAGTTTCTGGTTCCAATGAGGATTGCAAATGTTTCCATTTTTAATCACGCCATCAAATAGCCACAAATAGCATCATCTGCTGCTTGAACTGTCATTAGTTAAAAAAGTAGCAAAATTTTTTAGGATTGATAGGATTGCTCTCGAACAAAAAGAATGCTTGCCTGAATTCTGATTTGTTTTTAATGTAAAGTGGGGATTTTAAAATCAAATCATTATTCTTCAAAACACAACTGTTGTGTGGCTTGAATTTTCCTTGATTAATATTCTTCTCACCGAAGTCAAAGGTCTGAACACACTTTTTTGTAACTTACTTGTGCATTAGGAGTTCAAATTTAACCCTGTTAATCTGTTGACAATCTTTGTAAAAGAAACTAAAGGTTTAGTTTAATTTCATATAGTTGGCAACACAAACTTAGAGAATATATCCCTGAATAATTTCTACAATATTTCATATTGAAAGTTAAAAGTGTATGATAAAATGTCATCACTCAGTTGGCCATCTGAGGTGTTGGTCTGAATCTTATGTTACTTTGGCTAAATGCAATTTGCATTGAGTGTTTTGGTACACTTTTTGATGTAAGGCCTGCCGAATATTTCTCACCATATCTTACCAAGCAAGTCTCATTAATTACCTACCCCACCCCTGTGGTGCCCTTCACATCCAATTCCAGCCCTATTTTACCACATGCCATTCCCAGAACAACTTGTTACTCACAGTATATCCGCCAAAAATCTTACCTCACCAGAGAAAGGGCCCAAGGCAGCACAGGGATTCCCAGTGGCCATCGACCACCAACCAAACCAAAGGATGACTGAGCAACGAGCAATCCCTGGAGAGGGGCATCTGGAAGGATATTATGGAAGACAACTGATGGTGGCACATGGGCACAGTGGTTAGCACTGCTGCCTCACAGCACCAGGCACCTGTGTCCTGGGTTCAATTCTCGCCTCGGGTAACTGTCAGTGTGGAGTTAGTATGCTCTCCCTCTGTCAAGTGTTTTGGTTTCCTTCCACAGTCCAAGGATATGCAGGTTGGGTGGACTGGCCATGCTAAATTGCTCCATTGTGTGCAGGCTAGATGGGTTGACTTTGGTTAATGTGGGATCATGCACATAGGATAGTGTGGGGTGTTCTCTGAAGGATCGGTGCTGACTCAATGGGCTGAAGGATCGCCGTCTGACCTGCATGGATCCTATGGCTAGTAGGTGGACACTGGGTCTGTGGAGGTTGTAACTTGACTATGGTTTCTTGTGTCTCGTCAACAGTAAGTTTCTCATGTAACACAGAATTAAGGTTTCTGTGGCCTTCCAATCTGTTGCCAACCTTTCTTTACCTTTTCCAAAAGCTGTGATGCACCTCCCAGTTACAAACATTTTGATGTCAAAAAGAAACAAATAAAAAACACTTTTGGAAATGCTTAGCTTTGAACAATAACTGGAATCTAATTAAAGTATGAACTCAGTGCAAGAAATATGTCAACTGAACTCTTAATTGTCTTGAATTTAATTTTATACTTTCACTATTTATTAATAATTTGGTGATTTCTTGTTGTATTATTCAGAGAACACTCTATTTAATAAAGATGGTTTGCAATCCCATTTCATGTGAAACAAACAATTATTTTGTGAATAAGTAAGCAAGTGCTACAAATAGTAGAAAACCTGAATGATGCTGGGAAATACGGAGCAAGTGAACAGTATCTGTCATGAGCAAAACAAAGGGCTGAATCCCTCTGAATCACTTTTTGGATAAATCCGAGCTGTATCAAGTTTTATGGAGAGATTCTTATTGCAAGATTTCTCACCATAGCTTATCAAACTTGCCTCATTAACTACCGACTCCACCCCATAGTGCCCCTCACATCTGATTCCTTCTCCATCTTACCATGCGCCATTCCCAGAACAACTCACCACTCACCATGTATCCGATGAAAGACCAGCATTGCTTGTGACTGTGCCATCTTTTAAAGGCCGCATCTGGCCAAACATTGGCAATCCAGCATTGTCCCTCACCAGCAATGTTACAGTACAGCAGCAACAAAATAATGCTGCCCATCGCATGTAGCCAAAGTGACTGATACTCCCATGCACATACAACCCGATTGTCTCACCCTAGTTGCTGTTGGGTAGATCACTGGGCTGAAATGAAGATCTAGTCATGTCCTAGGAGATGCAAAAACAAACCTCAGCTATAGTCTTGAATGAGATACCATCAAGCCAGTTGATCAATTCTGGAATCATAAAGATTATGGCAGAGGATAACAGAGTTGCATTAGGCGCATCAACAAATTTAATAGTACATGAAAAAGTTACTTTAGATCCGTAAATTAAAAGTATTTGCATTTATAAAGCACTTTTCATGAACTCAGATGTCTCAACATCTCTACTGATGTACTTTTGAAGTATGGTCACTCTTGTAATATAGGGAACGAGTCAACCAATCATGCGAAAACACTCCACTGGTAGAAGTTTCATCTTGCAAAAAAGGAAAATAGTTGTGGTTTTTAAGATGTCAATCACCCCAGTCCTATTGCATTGGCATAGGATTTCCTCAGGTTAGTGTTCTAGGCCCAACCACGTTCAACTATTTCATCAGTAACTTACTCTCCATCAGAACGTCAGAAGTAAAGATATTTGCTGGTGATTACATAATGTTCATATATTCAGGACTCATCAGATGCTGCAGCATTCTGTGTCCACTTGCAGTAGGACTAGGACAACATTCAGGCAATGATCATCTCCAACCCAACAAAATCTAACCATCTCCCTCCAAAATCTAACCTGCTACAGGAATTGCTTTTTGACTATGTGCACTTGTTGACATAGCTTATTATGGGGATATAATCTGAGCTGTATCATCACTTGTCTGAATCCTTTTAGCCAATGGTCATGGAGACAACTGCGCACATTGTCAGAATAACAGTTGTCCATTTGCTCGCTTTCATTTGAGGGTTAGTTTTCATTCTTTTTGGGAACAAATCTTGTGTTTTTTCTGAACACTGCACTGCTAATAGGATACATATTGTACCAGATAATTATTTGATGTCAGCTTATGGAACATACTCGCCTCATTAAACCTTCCTCTTGTCTTGTGTATTAAGCAAATGTTCATGTTTGGGGTAAAGAATTAGCTACAGTAACAACAGATCTCATGAAAAGTTCAGTTTTAAATGGCCCCATTTTCCAACAGTCCCCCATTTAGAACATAGAACGTAGAACATAGAACATAGAACATAGAACATAGTACATAGAACATAGTACATAGAACAGTACAGCACAGTACAGGCCCTTCCGCCCAAGATGTTGTGCCGAACTTTTTCCCGAAAACTAAGGTCTATCTAATCTCCACCGCTACCTTATACTATCATCCATATGCCTATCTAATAGCTGCTTAAATGCCCCTAATGAGGCCGACTCCACTACCCTCTCTGGCAATGCATTCCACGACCCTATCACTCTCTGAGTAAAGAACCTACCTCTGACGTCTCCCCGGTATCTATCTCCTTTCGCTTTAAAACTATGTCCCCTCGTAAAAGTTACCTCCACCCTAGGAAAAAGTCTTTGGCTGTCTACTCTATCTATACCTCTGATCATTTTGTACACCTCTATCAAGTCACCTCTCATCCTTCGTCATTCTAAAGAGAAAAGCCCTAGCTCTCTCAACCTTTCCTCGTAAGACCTTCCCTCCAGTCCAGGCAACATCCTGGTAAATCTCCTCTGCACCTTTTCCAATGCTTCCACATCTTTCCTGTAACGAGGTGTCCAGAACTGGACACAATACTCCAGATGTGGCCAAACCAGGCTTTTGTATAGCTGGACCATAACTTCACAGCTCTTGAACTCAATCCCTCTATTAATGAAAGCTAACATACCATACGCCTTCTTAACAACTCCATCTACCTGGGTGGCAGCTCTCAGGGAACTGTGAACATGAACCCCAAGATCCCTCTGCTCCTCCACACTGCCAAGAATCTTTCCGTTAACCCTGAATCCCGGTTTATGGAGGAACTATTCTTATTCACTTCTCTCAGACTAATTTTTAACTATAGATCTATTTCTAAAATATAGGCTGGTGTGTGGTGTAATCTAATTTCTGGATAATATATATAAATAACAAACTAAAGTACTGATAATATCTGTGACTGCTGAACATATAGATAACATACTTATCCAAGGGGTTTGACCGACATTATTTACAATGTCATAACTAGCAAGGCTCTCCTAGCTTCTCAATTTCTTGTACTAGTTCTTTGTTCCACTGCACAGTTTTAATCAGATGTTTATCTGAGCTACAAGTCCTATTTAGGATTGATTTGAGGTTTATGGACAATGAAAGAATTAGCCTCATTCTGCATGAAGTTATTTATTCTTAGTTCTATGACAGTAAAAATGGACACATTGACCAAAAGGTGACCTCCCATCATAGTTTTGTTAGCGGTTTGGAAGAAAAATGTAAGCTTCCAAATGGACCAAATATCCCCCTTCAGGATTTGTTGCCCAACTGTTAGATGGGACACAATTGGTACCTGTCTCTGGGATTATTCATCCATTGAACTTCCGATTTTTCCTTCCAGTTTTTTTTCAATCAAATAGTTGAATTTATTCATCTTTTCTCCTTGATTCCACATTTAAACTATTCTACCGTCCAGTGTGGACTTTAGCCCATCCTTTGTTGGTTATGATATGTGTAATTCCAGCTATAGGGTGTGCATGGACTTAGTAGATAATTAGCCCTCCCTTCATTCGCATCTTGTAAATACTTCTTAGATATTTTTCCTCCCTTCCAACCCAAAGGTCCTTTTATTTCAACTTTTAGCTCCTCCTAACAATACCATTTTGACTGTTTTACAAGTGAAATCTTAAGTGAGACCATGCGATGAGGACCATGGGGAGATTTGAGAGAGAATCAGATGAGGAGCAAAGTGAGGTCCATCTTGACATCATTGATGGCCCAACTCACCTCATTAATATTCAGCTTTCGATTTGATCGAACAGGCTAAATGTGAGAAAACTCAACAGGGAAACCAGAGCGGGTACCTAGCTACTCCAGTTCACACTTGCTCCAAAGGATCTCCTCATGTTAGACACTGGACACCAACATCTCAGTGTACACTCCATGGGCACTAGCCATCTGCACCCTACATCCATGGACATTGGTATCTGACATGTGTGGGCCTTAAAGAACCCTTGTGGCACATCTCTGACCCTTTAAAGAACATTTCTGTATTTCAATGTTGCACCTCAAGGCACAATGGCAACTAAAGTTGTAATGGTGTTTCAAGGACACGCTACACTCAGGGACACACACTTGTCTTATAGACTGGACCAGATTGCATCTCCATGTTCTTCACTGTTATAGCAAGCACTCACTCTGACCCTACCTTGATTTTCACAGCATCCCTGCCTTATATAGCAATACCTTGCCGTTTTATGTTTTGCTCCCACAGAATGAGATATCAAGCTCATATTACTTCTGTTATGCCTTGCCATTCAATGCTAACACAAAGGAAGGAAGTTTGTTATTGTTATCAGCAGGCAACAGTCAAGCCAACAGCGACAGACTTCAAGAGGCATCTCCCAGCACTCTAAGTCAAGGGCAGATACTGATATCAGTCAAGGGGCTTATGAATGCTCCAAGGCAAACAGCATCCTAAAGTTGAACTATAAATTTCTGAAGAAGGGTCTAGGCCCGAAACGTCAGCCTTCCTGCTCCTCTGATGCTGCTTGGCCTGCTGTGTTCATCCAGCTCTGCACCTTGTTATCTCACTATAAATTGTTGTTCTTTAACTGTTACTGAATCAAAATCCTGTAAATCTCCTCAAAATAGAATTTTGGGGATATTTGTTTTTAGAAGGTTTTATTGTTTCATGGGATGAGATCATTACTAGCAAAGTCAGTAATTTTAAATTATTCCCAAAATGAGTGAGTTACTTTGCCATTTTTGAAGGCAGTTAAGTGTCAACACATTACTGCAGAGTTATATATGGGCCTGACCAGGTAAGGATGGTGGATTTCCTTTTCTAAAAGGCCAGATGGGCTTTTACATCAGTCAATAATTGTTTCATGTCATCATTACTAAGACTCGCTTTATATTTCAAATGTATTAATTGAATTCCAATTCCACGAGCAGCCATTGACGGGATTTTAACGTATGTCCCAGAATCATCACCATATGTCATCTACCTTACAAGTCAAATGCCATTATCAATACACCAGCAACTCCGTCCCTTCAATTAATGGATGTCATTGGTTCAAGAAGGCAACTCATCACGACCTTCTTAAGTGCAACTAGGGTATTGGTAAAGGTTGGTCTATTTAGAAGTGCCAACCTACAATGGATAGATTTTTAAAAATACACTCAACCACCTCCCACAAATAGTAATGCAACAATGATCAGACAATCTGTTTATTGAAGGATAAATAATGGAGAAGAAAATTGGATAGCTACTTTCCCATTGTTCACAATTGTGCCCAAGGAACTCTTTCACGCATCCAAATGGATTCTCAGTTTAACATCTCATCTAAATTACAACACCTCTGGGAGTGAGCACTTTCTCACATTGAAGCATCAGGCATGATTTTTATGCTTAAATGAGGCTTGATCTCAATTTTTTCTGACTCAAAGGCAAGGGAGCCGTCAACTGAGTTCCAACTGCAACTATGGTGAATAATAGAACCTTACACACAATAGGAGATCCTTTAGCCCATAACATCAGCGTTAGTTTAGAAAGAGCTGAAATTTAGTCACGCACCATGTCTTTATGCCACAAACCTGCTAAGTGAATACCTACTCACATATATGTAGCTTCCACACATGCTCTCAATGATGTATTGGCTAGTGAGTCCTTACTAGCTTCCTGCTGCATTAGCAGCTCTAAAATTTAGAGGCCATAGAGCACTTGGACTTGTTAGTTTCTATTTCCAATTACAGGACTGCTGCTGCCTTATAGCCACAACCTTGACTTTTGCCCTTACATTCAGAAAAAAAGATTTATATTCCTTCCACAAAGGAAGGAAAAGCTTTGCAGAAGTAAACAACCTGCTAATTAGCATGTAAAGTATTTTACTTTGCCAGCTAAAGATGACAATAATTAATAACAGTTTCACAAAGCTAATGACATTTCCACACTGTGCATTTCACCATATCACCATTCTCACATGATTTACACCTTGTTCAGTCATCATGTATCATATAATCACAGGAACACTGTAATCACTGTTGCCTGTTTGTTTGCAAAATATTAATTGGATCAAATTACACATTCAAGGTGGGTGTTGTGTCATCCAGGTGACCAATCAGAAACCTGCACCAGCATATTACACATAAACATGACCAGCAGTTATCTCCCATTACAGAAAGCTTCTAAGACCATTTCAAAGAATTACTGTGGTTTTGGAATTCCATGTAGAACAGAACGAGCAACAACTTATAGATTCCATTCCCTAAAGAACATTAGAGTAGATGATTTTTTAATGACAACCTGGTAGCTTTCTATTAGGTTTTTATTGTGGATTTTATATTAATTGAATTTAAATACCCTGGCTGCTGTAGGGGGAATTTGAAATTCGCCAGATCATTAGTCCAGGTGTCTGAATTACTTAAACCAGCAGCATCATCACAACGCTACAATTCCCTTATTGACCACAAACTTTGTAAACTATGTCATTACAGCAATTTGCTTATTTCCTTCACTTACATAAGGCAGCACATCTCAGGGCAACTTTTCTGTTTACAACTGAGAGCAATCAAAAAGAGAAAATACTTGACGTGAGTTTTTTGGTCAGTCAGCCATTTTTGAAAAGTAACACAGTTCAGAAATGCTGGGGAGATTTTTATCTTGCTCTCTGACAGGCATAAATTCCACAGTGCTGTCCTAAAACTTTTCTCAAGAAGCCCTAACTACTTGCAGATTTAGGCTTTATCTGAATTTAGCTGGCAAGCTACAGGAAGTCAAAGGCCTTAAAATAAACTGGCCTTGATTAACATAGGCTCAAGTGATGGATGGGTCCAAATGGAGATTGTGCAATAAACCCACGGTGGGGGTATGAGAATGAGTTAATAACGAGGTACGAGTTTTTATTTTTGAAGTGAGGATGATGGTTTGGACTTCCTGACCCTGGCTTTGTGTGAGTTACTGTGGACTCATGCACACCGTGCATGCTCAAGAGAGGGTCAGGTGTTAGCTTTGACTGTAAGGGGACCACACGTGACTGACAAAAGGACTGACAACTTCTCATGTAGAGCATGGATGGTGAATTAAAAGCAATATGGAAGAAAGGGGGGTAAGGTGTGCATTTCCTTGTATAATGTTTCCTTAAGTATTACCAACTGCTGTGACCATGACTCTGTTCTAGCTGGCGATGACAATAAGGTTTCATGACAATAAGTGGTTTTATAGGTGGGCCCACAAACACTATTTACGGAATGAAGCAATCTTTTGGCACAGAACAAGGTCATCCAACCATTCATGCTTGCGACGGTTATTGAAAGAACTGTGGAATTAGTTTCATGCCCTTGCTCTTTCCTCATAGCCCTGCAGATATTTACTTTTAAACTATCCACTCACTAACCCTACATCCATCATGGGCAGATGGTAGAAGGCCTGATCAGCTAAAACAAGACAAAGCTCTAAATGCCTGTTGCAAAATTTTTTTTAAGAAGTTATTCTTAAAAACTAATTCAATCCCTGTAAATTTGTTCAACCACTTTATGCTTATAAAATCAGACATGTCATTCAAGTTCTTAATCCCAATGAAAAAGCATCTTAGCATTTATGGACACAGAGCAAAGGCTTTATAACTTCCTGGCATTTGCAACCAAATTGTGAACTGCAGAATCCCTTCCACCCAATTGTTATAATGATAGGTTGTGGACCCAGTCATGCAGCATTTCTACTGTAATGATAATCCTCAGGTTTATATCAACAGGCACAGAGAAGTGTACTCACTAACCTTTTTAAGTAAAGGCTTCTTTTAATTTAAATGTTTGAAAGTTTAAATGCCTTGAAAGCTTGATAATTTTATAGAGCTTATCCGCTTTTTATGCACATTCTTGTCTACTCTTAATATTCCTGAATGGCTCATAATTCTTCCTAAACAAGTAACTGGACCTATCCAAAAGAGTACCCTACCTTGTTAAAAGCTCTGGAAACTTTAGACCTTTTCCATAAAGCTCTAAAATCCATGAATCATATTTTAGACTTCTCACTAATGAAAATTGCACTTGTTTGAAGGCAGTCGCTGTTTTTCATGCGCAGTTGTCTGTGTGAAGTATGGATGTGCAAACAATAACATGCCTCTATTCCTCACTGTCAAAAATGGTGGGTGCCAAATTTGATGGCTAGAATCATAAAGTCGGATGTCCAGTACCATTCTGAATTAGCTTTAGCTTTATTGTCACATGTATTCACATGAATATAGCGTAAAGTTTACATGTCACCACTTACAGTGCTATCTTAAGTACAAAGGTAGCCATGTGCAGATTTTTGAGTTCAAATTCCCAGGAGAAAAAGAATCAAAACATTAAGGAAATAAAAAGTCCAGCATTACAGACCTTCAAAAGTACAAAATCATAGCAATAAATTAGAAAAATAAAGAAATAAAATGTTCAGAATTTGAGCTATTCCATGATAATATACTAAAGAAAAATAAAGAAATTTATAGAAAGAGAATTTAAGACAAAGTCCACTTAATCCATTTCACAGCTCTGGACTCAAGGACCCGGCCCCCGTTAGAATCCTGGGCCAGACACACCATGATGCCGAAGAAAACATCACATGGAATTACAGACCAACTGAAGCCACCACAACAGGATCTAGACCAACGGCAATAAAAACAGCCACAGAAATTGCCAAAAGCAGACCCACACCACTGCTGAAGCTGCTGAAAGAAGTCCCAGGGAGGCTCTAGACCAGATTTGTAGCATCTCTAGGGTGAGAGAGTATAGCTCCAAAGGCCTGAATGGCCACCAGCCCCAGTGCTTTATGACACTGCACATTGTACCATTCACTGTGAATAATTATAGCTAAGCCCTTCTAGCTCCATGAAAATTCAGGCTGAAGAGATCAGTATTCTTATCTTGACAGCATTGTTTAGTTATTTAAATCTTTTGTGGTATATTCTTGAATATGTATGTTGACCTCCTTGGCGATCCCTTCCCCCTGGCAATGAAGTGTAATCTCAAAGGTACTTTGTTTGCTGGGGACAAACCAAATCTCCATCCTATGTCCACATTCAAGGCATCTATCACAGGATTAGGAAACACTGATGCCGTCTCATTGCTCACTGCAGCTCTTATCCTGTATAGAAATGCTCCCTTTTTGCTGAAACTAGACTGCACCTGTCCCCAAGACAATGATCAGACCCTTAACCAGCCACACAAACTATAGACAGAACTGAATTTCTCAGAGACAACAAGGTGCAG
>NC_063335.1:75047756-75112423 GCF_021869965.1 Rhincodon typus | reverse complement strand
GCACCTTGTTGTCTCTAATATAATAGATCACCTTGTTCATGCCTGGATAGTGATTGGTCCTCAGAGGTAAAATTAATAAAAATTAGTCATCAAAATAAATTCTAAGGTAATGATGCTAGGAGTACCCAACACATACTTTTTATACATCTGGATGTGATTCTGTTTTTAGTAAATATTCTTTAAGAAAAGCCCATACAGAATTTTTATTGATGTGAACTGTTACTTTACAAATTTAAATATTTTTTGGATCTTCAAGTGATATCTGAATACTTTTAAAGTAATTGAAATGATCTTGTGGTAGTTGATTGCAGTGTTTCTGATCATGGTAGCAATGGAGGAATTGATTGTTGGTAAATAAGCAGTGTTACCATGCTTTTTTCTTTGTAAATGGCGTCCCTTATATAATGAACTATCACCATGCCGCATAATCACTTGTGAATTGTCTGTTAAATGCAGTTTATCTGTCTTTCAAATTATTTCAGTGTTATTACCTTCTTTGTTGATGAAATGTCTGATGAGCGTACATTTCTGACAGACACTCCAAGCAGATTTCGAGAATCTGTGAGAATATATCGTCACACTACCTCACATGAGTAAGCACTCATGAATTTTAATGAAGCATATGACTTTGAAAATGAGAACTATGGTATGATTTTCCAGCGCATGAATAATTTATTTGATAAAGTTATTTAAAAGGCTAGGGCCACATCCTAAGCTCTAACACATCTTAGGCTGGAAACAACATTTGTGATACTCTTACAACATATGTAAGGCTAAATGAACTAAGATATTGGCTTTAGACCTAACATCGATATTTATATTAAAGCAATATTTGAGTTTATTTTATCTTTTTTGACTCGTCCATCAGATGTTCTAATTTTTCAGGACAAACTCATTAATTGATGAAGAACCTAAAAGGGAGATTATAAGAGTTTTTTTTAAAATGCAGATCCTTTAGATAGATCCCTGCCTAAAAGGATTGTCGAAGCAGATTCAATAGGTAACTTTCTGAAGGTAATTGGACACATACTTGAAAAGGAAAGATTTGTCAGGAAAAAGTGGTTGAGTGGGAGTAATTGAGTACTTCCTTCAAAGAACCAGCACAGCCACAATGGGTCAAATGGCTTTCATCTAAACTGATAGATATTATGAAAAAGATGCAAGGACTCTTAACCGCAGCATCAAAAAAGAACAGTTTCTCCGCCATCTGAATGAAAACTTCTAGAGCTAAATCTTACTTCCTTTGATTAACTGTCAGTTTCATTGAGTGTTGTTAAGGGTTTCACCCCACGGGGTCTGGTGAGTTCTCTCACTGCATCTTACCAAATTCACTTCATTAACGATCTTCCCACCCCTATGGCACCCGTCTCACGCAATTCTGGTCCCATTCTACCACCCACTAATCCCAGAACCACTCATAACTGCCAGGTATCCCAGAATGCACCAACATCCTTCGCGCCGGCACCATGTTTAAAAGTTGTGTAACCAGACAAGCAGTCAAGATAACCAGTTAGCGCAGAGCAGCCTTTCATAGTTCCTGCCATTTGCCCCAAGTGTAGCAGAGAAGGGAAATTTGGTGCCTCAATTTTTGGACTGGGACCTTGAGGACATGCTGGAGTCAGAGGTTACCTATGACTTATTGTGTAGGATCTCCTGAGCAAAGGCTTCCTCTTGACTTAACCCAAGCCTACCACGACATACCTCTTGGCTTTGTGTGCATGTTAAATGACAAGGCAACACAAAAGTACTGTGACATGTGTGTGTGTGTGTATGTGTGTGTGTGTGTGTGTGTGTGTGTGTGTGTGCGCGCGTGTGTGTGTGCGCGCGTGCGTGTGTGCGTGCGTGCATGTGTGGCTGGGGAAGGTGCAAAAACACAAGGCAGTCAAGGCAGAGATGCTGTGGTTACGTAGGCTGAAAATGAGTCAGCACTAAGAAAGAAAGCAAACAGACCAGAGATGCCTGATCCAATCCACGAGCTGGGTGCATTTCACTACGTGCAAAGAATTCTTATTCCAGCATTACAACAATGCTAGTTGTTGCATCCTAAGATCCAGCATTGAGGTGCAGAAGCATTTTGTAAGTCGATCAGAGATGTGCCAAGAGGGTTCTAAGAGCTGGCACATGTCAGATGCCAATGCCCATCAATACAGGGTGCCACTGACCATGGTCTGAGATGTTGGTTCCTGCTGTCCAACATGGGGGTCCTTTGGAGCAAGTGGTGAGCTGAAGTCACAAGCTATCTCCTCTGACTTCCATGCTGAGAATACTCAGCATCTTGTTTGCTTATTGGGGATGGGAAGATAGAAAGCTATATACTAATGAGATGAATTCATAGAATCCCTACAGTGTGGAAACAGCCCCTTCGGCCCAACAAGTCCATGCCGATCCTCAGGGCATCCCACCCAAACCCATCCCCCTAATCTACACATCCCTGAACACTATGGGAAATTTAGCATGGCCAATCCACCTAACCTGCACATCTTTGGACTGTGGGAGGAAACCAGAGCACCCAGAGGAAACCCACGCAGACACGGAGAGAATGTGCAAACTCCGCACAGACAGTCGCCCAAGGATGGAATCGAACCTGGGTCCCTGGTGCTGTGAGGCAGCAGTTCTAACCACTAAGCCACCGTGCCACTCTTTATACAGTCAATAAAGTTGTCAACAAGCAATAATCCACCTTAATGTGGAAGTCACTGCTATATGCCAAGAATCTCGTCATAATGCAAGGGTCTTGCATAAAAGATGCAGTGAGTTGCTCTTCGTGTTGAGATAGCTTCGCTAAATATCCTGCCTCATTTTCTGGTATAACCATTCAGGCCTTTATAAGTTTCTACCCATAAGGCTTCAGAGTCTAAGTAAGTCAAGAAATGAGGTGACTTTATTCAATTAAACCAAACAAATTTTAACCCATTCAATATAGCATTATGTGTAATATCAATAATTTTGTTATAAGCACCTGGAAAATGTTTTTATTTTCCAATGGAAGATTAGCAGAACCCCGCTGCAAATGGGACAAAAACAGCCTCATATACCCTTCTTCTCAGATATCCACAAATCTCTCACCTACATCATAGTAGTAAACGGGGGAAGCTCATTTAATCGGCCCATCTTAATTTGCATAACATTGTCCTGCCTCTGCTCATTTGTTGCTGAAACCCACATTTATATCTTTATTACCTCAATAGCTATTGGCTATTCCAATAAGTCTCTCGACTGGCCTCCTAAGTTCTGTCTTCCACAAACCAGAGGTAATGTAGAACTCTGCTGCCTGTTTGCTAACACATATCAAATCCTCTTCGTGATTACTCATGTGCTTGCTAAATTGTCTCTCAATTAAGCAGCATTTCAAATTTAAAATTCTCATCAATATTTCCAAATCCCACCATGGCATTGCTTCTCCCTACCTTTGTAATCTCCTGTATTCTCTCAATCCTCTAAAATATCTGTGCTGATCCAATTGCAGCCTCTTGAGTATCCTTGATTTTAATCATTTGCAGCATGGGCAGCTGTGCCTTCAGATGCAAGCCCTAAGCTCTGGAATTCTTTCCCTAAACCTCTCTACTTTCCTTTCCTCATTTAAACTGGCAACATAACTAAGTGAAGCATTCAGAATAAAAGTTTAGGATGGATTATTTTGCATTTAGTCCCTCCCAGACTAATGGAATGGACTAAATGCTAAGGCTGTTTCAAAATCAACAATAAAAAGCCTACAGCCTAGCATTTAGACAATTAATAATAACTCACAAATTACTTTATTATTTTAATGCTAGGACAAACTCATTTTTAATAGGGTTAACAAATCTGATTTACTACAAAAAAGTAAGAAATCATATACTGTATTAATTACTATTTATACGTCAATGTTTGTAAAGTGCATTGTTTTTTAAATTGTCTTTTGTTGATAAACTTGTCAATGCAACGTTGAAGACAATTTATTTTTGTTTACGAAAATAAAGAATGAATCCAACTTTCTATCGTAATTTTATTAAGAAACTGCATCATTGATGTTCTTTTTTAATGGAGAGAAATTCAATATTGAACAATTAGAACAGGTTGTTTGTATTTCAGAGGTACAAATAGATGCAAATTTCAGAATCATATTAGTTAATAGGCATCTGTATCTGGAGATTATTCTGTACTATATATATTAGTAAGCTGTAAATAAATCCACCGGAGATTTAAATAAACTGAATCCATGTGTCTCATGCATATTTAGATAACACAAGAATATTATTATACCCTCCACTACCACAGTGATAATCACCTTGTTTGACATACTATTTAGAGTAGACTTGAGGTCACAATCTAATGAGCACATCAGTGACATAGGTCTGGAGCCTTGGAGGAAGCAAGTGTCTGACATTCCTGCTGGTGATCAGACAGCATAGCAAAAGGGGAACCGGTGGATGTACGGTACTTAGATTCCCAGAAAGTATTTGGAAACATGCCACATTAAAGGTTACTATGCGAAATAAGAGATCATAGTGAGGGGTGATATTAACATGGATAGAGGATTGTTTAACTAATTGTTAGCAGAGAGTGGCCAGAAATGTATTATTTTTGGTTTGACAGGATGTGACAATTTGTGTGTCACTTGGACCAGTGCTTGGGCCTCAATTATTCACAATTTAATGACTTGGATGAAGGGACTGAAGGCATGGTTGCTAAATTTGTTGACACAGAACTAGATAGGAAAAAAAAGTTATGATGAGGACATAGGGGATCTCCAAATGGAAATACATAGGTTAAGTGAGTGGGTAAAAGTTTAGCAGATGGAATAGAGTGTAGAAAAAGTAAACTTTTCCACTTTGGCAAGCAGAATAGGAAAACAACATATTATTTAAATGGAAAGAAACTGCAGAACTCTGAGGTAGAGATTGATCTGGGTGCCCAAGTGCATAATGCCCAAAAGGTTAGTACACAGGGACAGCAAGTGATTGGGAAGGAAAATAAAATGCTTTTCATTGCAATGGAAGTAGAATATAAAAGCGGGAGTGTTTTAAAATGAGGGATTTTCTAATTTAAGACTGAGATAAGGAGAATTTTATTCTTTGAATGTCATAGTCTTGGGAACTCTTTCCCAGAGAACACTGGCATCTCCTCGACAATGTGGAAAATTGCCAGGTGCACCCTGTTTACAATATTCATGAAAAATCAAACCCAAGTCAATTACTGCGCCATCAGGTGTGAAGAAGAGTTATGTTGAAATGTTATCTCTGTTTCTCTCACAATGGACGCTGCCAGACCCTCTGAGTTTCTGCAGCATTCTCTGACTTTACTTCCACCCCATTTATGTACTCTGCTCAGTAATAGCATGCTCAATGCTGCTCAGTTCAAGTTCTGCAAAGACCACTAAGCTCCTCACCTTAATATAGCCTTGGTTCAAACATGGACAAAACAGCAGATCTCCAGAGGTGATGTGAAAGTGACTGCCCTTGACATCAAAGCAGTAATTGACCAAGAGGTGTTCCTGAAAAATCACAGTCAATGGAAATCAGGAAAACCTGGTTGCAGTCATACAAAGGAAGATGGTAGTAGCTATTAGATGTCATTTATCTTAGTCCAATGACATGTCTGCAAGAGTTCCTCAGGGTAGTGTTCCAGGTCCAACAACCTTCAGTTGCTTTTTCAAAGGCTTTCTCTCCAGCATAAGGTCAGAAATGGGAATGTTCGCTGATGACTGTGCAATGTTCAGCACCACTCATGACTCCTCAGACTCTGAATATACAGTTCATGTACAAAGGCACATAAACCTCGACAATGTTCAATGGCAACAGCTTATCCTTTATCACTGTTAATAAAACAAGCTCTTATATTCAGCATAGCAAGGTAGATTGGGTCTTATGGTGCAGTGGTACTGTCCCTACCTCTGGACCAGAAGGTTTTAGTTCACATGTCACCCACCCTGCATGTGATCACAGCATGTTTGAATAGTTTGATTAAACTAATTAGAGAGGAGGATTGCTGGTAGCTTTTTACGCTAACCATAAGCCAACAACATTGATATAGTGACTTACGACAGCATTCACTGTTCTCTCATACTGACCCACATACTCCCAATTACCCTCAATTATCTTCCATCATAGTCCTTGTTCCCAACTCCAGAAAGGCCTCTGATTTCCCCCCAGCCTTGTCTCATCCTCATCTTGGCTGTGACTACTCCACACTTCCTCCTACTCCTCCTTGCACCTTCTTTAAAGAATTACAGACGGGTCCCCAAGACCTCTGACCTACTTTGACGAGCAGCACTGAAACATGACTGACCAGACCGCTGACTGATGTCCTTGCAGCTCTCAAATGGCAAGATGTAATTCCCCTGACTACTGCTGCTGCTCACCCAATAGGACAAACCATGGCCTGCTCTCTGGACTGCAGATGGGAATCCTCATATCAGTGAGCATCCCAATCAGACAAGATCCTAAGGCCAAGCCCCTGGACTGATTGTAGACTGTGCCCCTGACTGACTGTACAAGACCTTAGACTCACAAAGGCCTCCCCAGCCTTTGACTGAACTCAGATCTAGGCCCCATCAAGCGGCCAAAAGGACCATTTGTTGAACAAATGTTCAGTGTGTTTGCCATGCAGGCAGCTGACATCTCGGTCAATCAAGATGTTTCCCTGACCCACACAGGTCTTTACTGTAAAGCTTGACAAGTAATCTGTCTGTGTGTCTGCACAGAACAACACATCAATCCAGCAGTACAGCTAGCCTTTGGCTGTAGTTGAGGTGCCAATGCACTAACAGGCATGGCACAGTAAGGCAAGTCAAGCAAGTTGCATGAGGATGCAGCCTGGTTCAATCCATGAGCTGACTGCCTATCCCTGTGCGCGAAGTCTACTTGCCTATTTGCCAGCGTGTCCTGTGATGTTACTGTGACCCTCCTAAATGGCCTGAAAGTGTTTCGGAGAGGTGCCCTAATTGTCATGAAAGATTGACAAATGCTGGGTGTCAATACCTGTGGATGAGGGGTACATTTGGCGAAAAGCATAAAATATAGAATAAAATGCTTGTGACATTGAGTTAGGCCTTGCCAGACTTCCTATCTGATTCTGCCACAAATCTCGCCAATGCCTTCATCGCTTGGCCCCTATACAATTCCACCTATTGTTATTGAGACTATGAGGGAAACGTAGATGGTAGGTTTATCACCTTTGAGATCCAAAGCTGTTCTTCCAACGATGTTCATCTGTTAACATCATAGTCAGTGGTACTTAAAGTTCTCCTCAGCATTAATTCTTTCAGATCCTAACACCTATGTGACATCGCGCAATGCGCCAGTGAGACTACATCTAGAGTATTGTTACGGGTTTGGTCTCCTTTTTTGAGAAAGAATATAAGTGTATTACAAGCATGTCAGAGAAGGATCACTTGACTAATCATGGAATGGGAATGCTATTTTATGAGGAAAGGTTAGACAGACTGGGCCTGTATCCATTGGAGAATAGAAGAATAAGGAGTGACCTCATTGCTAATATAAGATCCTGAAAGGACATGACAGGTTGAGTGTAAAAAGGGTGTTTCTCCTTGTGAGACAGAATTGATTAGTGTACACAGTTTAAAAATATGAGGTATTCTATGTAGGAGAGAGATAAGGAGCATTGTTTTGTTCTCTCAGTGGATCATGAGCCTTTGGAGCTATCTTTCCCTCATAGCAGTGAAAGCAGAGTGATTCAATATTTCTAAGGCAGAGAGAAATAGATTTTTATCTAATATGGAGTGAAAGTCTTTTTGGAAGAAGACAGGAATGTAGAGTTGAGGACATTATCCGATTCTTAATGATATCATTGAGCTGTGCAGTAGGTTCAAGAGGCTGAAAGACTTTCTCCTGGTCCTAATTTGTACATTTGTCTGTTCAATGCCAGGTGGTCCATTTGGAATTTGTATCCTGTTTCTTCTTGAAATGACTGAGTGTATGCTAGGCCTTTTCATAGATCAGTTGAGTCAATCGCATGCTTGTTTGGTTTATATGAACTTTCATATAAACCAGACTAAGTAAGGACAGTGGATTTACTACCCTGAAGGACATCACACGAAGACACTTTGCCAAGCTGTTTTGTTCTCCAAACTGCCAGGTACCAGAAACATAGCAGAATTGAAATGTAATTAAATGCTGTGATATGTTTTCAGGATCACCAGCGGCCACCTCATCCTAGCAGTCATTCTTTGTGTACTCTCCTGGATAGTGAATACTAGGACATGGTAGACTAGCTTTTAGTCTGGAAGCAAGACTTGTACAAGACTGAGGGGGTGTTGGTCACCTCTTGTCTCATTCTTGCTAAACTGGAGTGGACAGTTTGACATGCATTCAGTTTCTGTTTCAGATCTTTTGCATTTTACTTCTAAAGTGACCCCAACACACTCATTTTTGGGAATGAAAATTTAGACCAATGACACCACCAGAGCTCATTCATCTACATGTATGCAAACATTTCGAACTGAATACTATTTTTCTAGCCTAAAGAAAATAATAAACTCCTCTATTTCTGCTCCAGCTGAAATTGGGATCCAAACAGAGATTAGGTACCTTTCTGACTTGTAGAGGGGCTTGTGATAGATTTATTCACTGATCCATCTGGGGATATACAAGCACTTAAACTGTTGGAAAAACCCTGTTATGGTGTGCTAGATGTGTATCTTATGTTTCACTTCAATCTCTGGTACTGCTATATTGATTTTACTAATTAACATCTGTAGTTCAAATGCTGGAACAGTGCCGGGATTGCAGTCTCATTAATGAGCATCGAAACCTCAGCAGCAACAGGAAAAAATAGAAGAAAACAAACAGACAGAGAAATAAATCATAGATTGGTTATTTCTTAATTAAAACTGCAGTATCTCATCTATGACAATTTCATATCAAATTAATAAATTGTAAATCAATCTCTAATTTTCATGGACGTGGAGTTTTCCAGGATGTTCAGCCAGAGACAACATGATTTTTTAAAAATTGTATACATTTCATATTTTGGTTTTACATTTTCCAGCAATCATTTGAAGATTTCGCAAGTAATTTTGACCCTTGCTGTCTGGCAAGTAATCAGTTGGAGAGGATCATACACACATCACCACCTTCATTGCATCCCCAATTCTACTTTTCAGTATCTACTGCCATGTTATATATTGAAAACAATGGAACAAAGATTAGACATTGGACAGTAGAAGGCAGGTGATCAACTCTGGCATTTTTACTAACCAGATATAAGTTGAAATCTGCCACTGTTGATCCACTGTGGAGTAGAGATTCGAAAGTGGAATGCGCAAGTCAGGCATGGAATGACATCTGACGCTGATTCTGTTCTTACGCAACATTCACTATGTATCAAATGACTGATCAGACCAGGAATTTGCAAGATTTTAGACCTCCCTCACCCGAGGACCTGAGTCCAATTGTACCAACTTCATTTGAGATCAGCTAACTCATAGCAGCCTGGAAATGAAGTCTGAGATAACAGGATGTAGAGCTGGATGAACACAGCAGGCCAAGCAGCATCAGAGGAGCAGGAAAGTTGACGTTTCGGGCCTAGACCCTTCTTCAGAAATGGGGGAGGGGAAGGGGATACTGAAATAAATAGGGAAAGTGGGGAGGCGGATAGAAGACGGATAAAGGAGAGGAGAGGTGGAGAGGAGACAGACAGGTCAAAGAGGCGGGGGTGAAGCCAGTAAAGGTGAGTGTAGGTGGGGAGTTAGGGAGGGGTCCCACCTCAAGCCCCACCCCCATCTCCTACCTACTAGCCTCATCCCGCCCCCTTGACCTGTCCGTCCTCCCTGGACTGACCTATCCCCTCCCTAACTCCCCAAGTATAGCAAAGTACCAGACTAGGATATCATTTACCGATCGGATCATTGGTGATTGAAAGTTATGGTAGGCATGTAGATAATTGACATGGTGCACATATTTTTTTTGAAAGAGAAAATCTGTTTCAATTTTGCATTAACTGGAATGATTTTTTCAGCTTCTAGTGTTGGTAAGGAGTAGATCAATAGAGATGCAAAGGACTTTGTACTTCAAAGATAGTAAGAACTGCCAATGCTGGAGTCTGAGATAACACAGTGTGGAGCCGGAGGAACACAGCAGGCCAGCCAGCATCAGAGGAGCAGGAAAGTTCTCATTTCGGGTCAGGACCCTTCTTCGGCCTGCTGTGTTCCTCCAGCACAACATTGTGTTATCTCTTAACTTTGTGCTTCAAGCTGTGCTGTAAACTATTTAGTGTTAATGCAGAATTGGTAAAATTTTGTATGGCTGATTTAAAACAATACCTTTCATACAATATGAGAATTGTTGGCAAGACTTACAAGGTGGGAAAATTTACTAGCGATGGTGTTCCTATAGATCTGCAACCCTTATCCTTCAAAGAAGTAGAGGTATGTGGAAGGGAACTGCTGTCACAAGAAGCCTGGTGAACTATTGCAAAGCATCTTGCACATACTACTGGCCAATGTGCAACAGTGCAGAAGACATTTAATGTTTAAGATGGTAGATGGGATGCCAATCAGCAGGCTACTTTTTCTTGATGGTGTCAAACTTCTTGAGCGTTTTTGAAGCTGTGTTCATCCAGGCAAGTAGGGAGTATTCCATCACATCCCTGACTTGTGGCTTATAGAAAAAGGACAGGCTTTAGGGAGATAGGAGATGAGTAACTCTCTGCAGAATTCTCAGCCTTAGAACTGCTATTGTAGCCGCAATATTTATCTGATTGGTTCAATCCTCAGTGCATTTATTTGGGGGATTCGGTGATGGGAATAGAGTTGAATGTCAGCCAAGGTAAGGAGATTAGAGTTTCTCATGTTGGAGATGGGCTTTGCATGATGCATGTGTGAGATGAATGCTAACATGAGCAATCAGCTTAAACATAAACATTATTTGGGATAGTAGGAACTGCAGATGCTGGAGAATCTGAGATAACAAGGTGTAGAGCTGGATGAACACAGCAGGACAAGCAGCATCATAGGAGCAGGAAGGCTGACGTTTCGGGCCTAGATCCTTCATCAGAAATGGGGGAGAGGAAGAGGGTTCTAAAATAAATAGGGAGAGAGGGGGAGGCGGATAGAAGATGGATAGAGGAGAAGATAGATGGAGAGGAAACAGACAGGTCAAAGAGGCGGGGATGGAGCCAGTAAAGGTGAGTGTAGGTGGGGAGGTAGGGAGGAGATAGGTCAGTCCAGGGAGGACGGACAGGTCAAGGGGGCTGGATGAGATTAGTAGGTAGGAGATGGGGGTGTGGCTTGAGGTGGGAGGAGGGGATAGGTGGGAGGAAGAACAGGTTAGGGAGGCGGGGACGAGCTGGGCTGGTTTTGGGATGCGGTAGGGGGAGGGGAGATTTTGAAGCTTGTGAAATCCACATTGATACCATTGGGCTGCAGGGCTCCCAAGTGGAATATGAGTTGCTGTTCCTGCAACCTTCGGGTGGCATCGTTGTGGCACTGCAGGAGGCCCAGGATGGACATGTCGTCTGAGGAATGGGAGGGGGAGTTGAAATGGTTCGCGACTGGGAGGTGCAGTTGTTTATTGCGAACCAAGCGGAGGTGTTCTGCAAAGCAGTCCCCAAGCCTCCGCTTGGTTTCCCCGATGTAGAGGAGGCCACAACGGGTACAGTGGATGCAGTATACCACATCAGCAGATGTGCAGGTGAACATCTGCTTGATGTGGAAAGTCTTCTTGGGGCCTGGGATGGGGTTGAGAGAGGAGATGTGGGGGCAAGTGTAGCACTTCCTGCGGTTGCAGGGAAAAGTGCCGGGTGTGGTGGGGCTGGAGGGGAGTGTGGAGTGGACAAGGGAGTCACGGATTTGCCATAGACGTTTTTGGTACATGAGGTGTCATGAATGCAAATATCAGTGAGCATTCCCGCCTCCTTATGATGGAAGGTAGGTTATTGATAAATCAGCTGAAGATGATTGGGTCCAAGACACTAACCTGCTGATATCATGCAGCAATGTCCTGGGTCCAGGATAACTGACTCCAATGAACACAATCATCTTCCTTTGCGCTGGTGTGATTCCAATCAGTGTAGAGTTTCCTTCCTGATACCATTGATTTCAACCTTGCGTGAGCTTGTGATACCATACTCAGTTAAATGTTGCCTTGATGTCAAGGATGATCGCTCTCACGTATTTATACCAAATCTGTATTAAAATCAGGAGCTAAGTGGCCTGGTGGGACCCAAACTGAACATTGGTGGTTGAAGATTGTCGTGATTGTTCTGCCTTTTCTTCTGTACAGAGTTGCTGGGCTCCTGCATCATCAAGAACAGAATAGTTGCAGAGTCTCCTCTGGTTACTTGTTTAATTGTCCTCCAGCATTCATGACTGGAAATGACAGGACTGCAGAGCTTTGATCTGAACTATTGGTTGTGGGATCACGTGTATAGCATGTTCTTTAGCATACATATAATCCTATGTTATCGCTTTACCATCTTGGTATTTGCTGACATATTTGGACTGGCCAACTGAGAGGGAAGCTGAATAATTTTGGGCAAATAAAAGCAAATGCAAGAGTCCTATCAGACTCAAAATGTTAACTTTGTTTCTCTTTCCACAGATGCTGCCAGATCTGCTGAGTTTCTCCAGCATTTTCCGCACTTATTCAAGAATAACTGGTGTCAGATTTGAGTCAAGTGCAGGTTTTGTTGAATACTTATAGTTATATACATAATAATTTTGCCATAAGGTTCATATTTAATGCACGTCCATTGGATATCGCACCTTAAAAGTATCATTAGAAAAAGTAATTACCATTGCTCACACAATATATCATATATCTGATTGGCTTAATATAAACCGATTAAAAATGGTTTACCAGAGATGTAGAGAAGGCAACCACTGCAAGGTCACTTTGTCAAATGTTTAATTATTTACTATCTTTCAGCAGCCATGATGAACTTTACTGATGACTAGAGTCTAAAAATTCAAGTGTTTAATATAAATGCAGAAAGAAATCATTTGAAGAAAAGCATTATGTGTCACAAAAGCATTAACAATTATAGCTTAGACTGAAGAATTATAGCTTAGACTATAGCTTAGACCGTTCTGCGGTAGGGTCACCGGACCCGAAACGTTAACTCTGTCTTCTCCTCCACAGATGCTGCCAGACCTGCTGAGCTTTTCCAGCAACTTTGTTTTTGTTCCTGATTTACAGCATCCGCAGTTCTTTTGGTTTTTAATTACAGCTTAGAAATGCTTTTAAGAACTTTCATCACTAAAGAGTGTTTCTTTCTCTGTGACCTGTGTTCTGCTGCAACCACAGAATTGGAAAATCTTCCTGTCTATTGTGGAAGCTCAACTGGAGAGCTGTCTAAAGCAATGTCACCCTGTGAGAGGACTCTGTGCACTACACAGTTCAGAATTTATCTGAAAGCTGCCACCTCAGCCAAAGTGCACGGGAGACAGTGTGAACCAATAGAAACCATACTTTCCGTTACAAATGCTCATTTAGTCCTTCAGTTAAACATTATCAGATAACAATATTCTGGTATGAATATCCCAAAATCTTTTTTCAGTTATGCAAACCATTTGGCAAGGAAGCTTTAGATCCCGAAAATTTGCCCACAGGTCAGCCTACTTTCAAGTCGGCCATTACTTCTTGTCTGTAAATTTCCACCTTTTTAAGCATTTCAGTAAAACAAAAAGGGGTTGTTAGTGGAAAGAAGTGGAAAGGAAGGGAGTTCCATCCATTTGAGATGATGAGGTGGGTCAATTAGGAAAAAACAATGGAGTATAAAAGTCGATAGGTTTTGCTAAAATCATACACAGTACTTGTCAGATCACAGCTGGAATATTGTGACCTGTTTCAGTCCCCTTATCTACGGAAAGATTTACTGGCATTGGATGCAGCCTAGAGAAGATGCACTTGGCTGATGCAAGGTACATGGGGACTGTCCTATGAGGAGATTGTACATGCATACAATGAAAATGTACATGTTGGAATATACAAGAATGAGAGGCAACCTGATTGAAATGTACAAGATTCTTAGAGACAAAAACAGAAGTATTTTGTGTCTAGTGACCCTTCTTCAGAACACACAGTGGCACGGCTTTACACAACTATCCAACTGAGCTTCCACAGTAGGCAGCAAGATTTGTCTGAAGAAGACTCACTAGACCCGAAACATTGACTGTGCTTTCTCTCCACAGAGGCCACCAGACTTGCTGAGTTTCTCCAGCAATTCCTGTTTTTTGTTTCATACTTCCAGCATCTGCAGGTCTTTGCTTTTTGTTAAGATTCTTAGAGGACTTGACAAGCTGGATCCAGAAAGGTTGTTTCCTCTAGTGAAGGAGTCTAGGACCAGAGGGCAGATCTCAGAATAAAGAGTCACACATTTAAGACAGAGATGAGGAGCAATTTCTTCTCTCAGAGGTTTTGAATCTGTAGAATTTTCACTGCAGAAAACTGTTGTGATTAATTATTAAGTATACTCAAGGCTGAGATAGACATGATTTTAAGCCAGTAAGGGAGTCAAGGGTTATGGGAAAAGGCAGGAAGTGGAGGATTATCAGATAAATCTTAGTCTCATTGAATGGCAAAGCAAATTCAATGGGCTGAATTCTACTTCTGATCCTATGTCGAAGGAGTGAAGGGCAGGTGTTAATAAAGGGATGAGGGGTGCGATGGGGAGTTTGATCCCACGTAAAAGGAGATGGATCAATCAGTGTGGAGAAGGGATGTCAATTCCAGTGGATGGGGAAGGAGGGTTGATCCTGCAAGCTGCAGGAGGTTTGAAGGCCTACTAAGGTGATCAAAGGCCAAGGGAATGGAAGTGAGTCAAAAGTCTGCATGCTGCTGGGAAGACAATCTGAGTTTGGAAAGCTGCTCTTTTCTCTTGTTTGGAAAATTGAGAATGGCTGTATCAGATTGAGAGGTTTATTCAGGCAAAAGTAAATGCACTGGGTCCAGTGGTAAATCAACTCCTGACTTTGGGTAGTCCTCAGCTGGGTTAGGCTCAGGAAACATTTGACATTGAGAGGCTGGATAGCAATTCCAGTCGCAGACTCTTAGTCATTTTTGAAGTGACAAATGACCTCCTCAGAATGTATAGGTCAACCATCTAATTTTATTTGAGAGCAACAGCAGTAATCCAGAAAAAACTGTTAATGCTGTGGAGGGGCATGGGTTTAAATCCCACCACAGAATGTGGTGTGCTCTAAATTTAATGACCAAATCTGGAATATAAAGCTAACCTCAATGATTGACCTTTGAACTACCATGAATTGCCATAAAAGAATCTGTCTGGTTCATTAATGACCCGAGGGAAGGAAATCTGCCAGCCTTACCAAGCCTGACGTACATATGACTTCAGAAAAGCAAAGCAGTTGACTCTTGATGCCCTCCGACAGGACAGAGCCACTCAGTTCAAGGGTGGACAACAAATGCTGATCTTACCAGTGAAATCCACAGCTATTAAAGAAGATATTTTTAAAATGACGGAAGTGGATGGGTTGGCGTGAAATTTAAATTGGGATTCTGAGTTTTAAGATTTTCCCGCACCCAACCCAATCTTACCTGTTTAGTTTGGTTGAAAATTCTGCCCTTCCAACACCCACAAACCCCCCTTCCCACTCCCTGCCACTACCTGAGTTACAGGAGAATAAAAACACGATTTGTGTCTGATGTCAACAAATAACATCAAGTAACAACGACTGCTTTGGTATCAAATTCAAGGTAAGTATCAATAATTTATCTCATAACATTCTTGCAGTGACACAAAATTCAAGAGAAAATTACAATTAAACAATCAAAGTTATTCCTCTCATAAACTGTGATCCAGAAGCATGTTCAAATACTTAACAGCCTGCTTCAACAGTGGTGATATTGTGGGATGAACAGCTTTTCCTAAACTTTAGTGAGTAGATCGTGACACATAGCTCAACATGAAAGGCACATTGCATGTTTTCATTCCATCTGTAACTATGATATTTCACTGTTCCTTTTCAAGTATTTTGTACCCACGTCAGAACCGAGAATGACTCACTCGGGGCCTGTAGCAAGGACAAGCACATCATAGCGGTATGTCAGAATGTGTTGACATCACCACAAGTGAAGGGTCAGCAAATCATTCACAAGATTCTTGTAGATGATGGCCTTGCAACGTGAACTGTTTCTAACTATAGACCTAGTTGACCATATTATAACACATAGATTCTAGCAGTTCAAGATGCTGGCTCATAAGAGATATATAGGGGTGGACAATGAATGTTGACCTTGTTAGGAATGCCTACAAACCATGAATGAATGACAAATAAAAAGTAACTTTTAAAAACTAAAATGGCACTTACAGTCAATGCTACTAGACAAAAAAAAAATTGCCATTTCACATCGCATACTTGACTGTCAAGGCAATGTAATGGCTTTACATCATCTCTAAACTTCTGGAACGAATGAGTCACTCATCTTTATTTAAACAATCAATAATTTAATAAAATTGGGAAAAAAGATTCAAGGATTTAAATACAGAGACAAAATGAATATTAAACTTAACGAAAATGACTCCACACTGCATGCAATGACAAACTAGGAAATAAATAATACAATTCGGAAGCTAAATTTGTCTAACTTGATTAAAAATAAGACACACGCTAAATGTTTTCACTTAAACTGGCCATTTAATTCCCGCCAGAGTCTAGCACAAGTTATATTTTCACTCTAGATATTACTATTCGGAAACAAGCCTACGTATTATAGTTTTAAAAATCCCCAATTTAGTTGTGCTGTCGTCAACATCCTGAGAATTGCCATTGAATGGAAACTTAACCAGACCAACCATAGAAAAACTGTTGCTACAACAGCAAATCAGATGCTGGGATGCAGTGAGTAACTCTTGTCTTGTCTCCCCATTTCCTGAGGGATAATCCATGAGGCATAATTCAGGAGTGTGATGAAATTCTCTCCAATTGCCTGGATGAATGCAGCTCCAACAACACTCAAGAGGTTTGACACAATCCAGGACAAAGCAGTCTGCTTGATTGGCACTTCGTCCATCACCTTAAACATTCACTCCCTTCACTACTGATGCACAGTGGCAGCAATGGATACCATCTACATGTTGCACTGCGTTAACTCACCAAGTCTCCTTGGAGTGCACTTTTCAACGACGTGACCTCTACTACCAAAAAGGACAAAAGCAGCAGATACAGGGAACACCACTACCTTCAACTTCCTTTCCAAGTAACTTTAACTTTAAAGTATATTGCTGTTCCTTCACTGCCGCGAGGTCATATTACAGGAGTTTCTTTGAAACAGCACTGTGGGTGTTCTTAATGTCAAGGACAGCAATGGTTTAACACAATAGCTCACCAGAACCTTTTCCAGGACAATTAGTAATGGGCAATAAATCTGCATTCCAGAACAAGTTAAAAATATCTTAAAACAATCAATTTTTAACAATTTTTGTCTTAAAATATTTTGGAAATTTTACTTCCCAAGTGAGAAAACGATCTATTGTGTGGTAAGCCTGTGAGGAAGGGCAGCAGGAGGTTAAGTGTTATAATCTTGTGGTGGGAAGCAGTAGATTGACTAACAGCTCACTGCACACCTCTAACTGGATCTAAAGTAATAGTGGGCCATAGAGGCAGACAGATGATCTGTAATGAAGAGCGGGAACTTTGGCACAGGAAGTCTATATTTTCCATGTGGAATCTGCAGGAGCTCCTACTCTTCTTGGGACTGCACAGCAGAATATTAAACTCAACTGGAAAGGCCCACATTGCCTCATTCCATCAAGTCCTACGTAGCTTCATGTTAAAGTAATAGCCTGGATCTCAATTTACTTGAAGTTATGAGGCTATCATTTGACTCTTCTGCAGGCAACTTTATCAGCCTAAAATATGATGTATGCTAAATTGCTCTCGCCACTCTTTTCTCTGTTCACTAATCAGCTGATATCTCCGGTGAGGTTGTGTGCAGAAAAGGAAGACAGTAGCCGTGAGAGAGCCTGCCAGAGGAGAACAGGCAGCACCTCAGAGAACCAGACACCTCAAAGCGCATGAAAAATAATTAAAAAGCAACAGTCAAACATAAGGGGAATCACGCAATTGATCTAGGTTCTCAGACACCCAAACATTCTTCACCTAACTTTTTGAACCCAACAAATATCGAGTATGTGCATCAGACTGTTTGGACTCACTGATTTACAGCTTTAAAATTGCATGCGTGCTGTCCCCAGCCCATAAACAAGAAACTTAATAGGCTTCCCAACTCACTTAGCTTTATTTTGAAATGCTGTGTTCTGGAGACGCCTTCCAAAGACACAATCTTCACATAAAACCTTCCTGAAGTGTCGATGATCATGTCATCCAGCTGGAGAGCTTATAAGAAACTTGCCTCATTCCAGCAAGTCCTTTTGTACCTCACACTAACCAGGCGGTGGCATGGACACCAGTGAAGCTGATCCCCTGGTTGAGCCATCCCACCTAGTGAACACTGTCAGCAAATCAGGGGCCAGCAGGTCTTGTGCTTAGCACAGATGGTCATGGCTGTTGCCAGATGAAAGCCCCAGGAGCCCCAGGATCACAGAGGACCTAAGGCAAAGGTATTTGATGTTGTGAGGCAGGTTTCTCAGGTTGGGGATTGCTGGTAGGGGGGAAAGAGGGTTCAGTTTAATAAAAGGTGATACTTTATGCTGGCAGATGTCCTCATGCCAGAAGCTCAGTTCTTTGCTCCAGCACTGATTGCTTTTGACCAAGGGACACCACCCTCAAACTCAGTAATGAGTAACAAACTGATCTCGGTGTAGCAGATATCTGGTTACATGCTCACCTGCAGCTGGGCTAAGGCCTGTAAGTGATCCTTAAATAATGTTTAAGCGCATCCATAGATGTTGGGGAGAGAAGCTTACCTATAGCTTTCCTGGCCTGAACCTAATTCTATTGGAGGTGGGAAGACAGGGAATTTGACTACGCTACAGCTTACTTGCTTAAAGGATGCTCTCACCTCCAGGCTTATCCAGGAGGTGATGATCTATCCTTCAATCCATGTAATCACCATCAAAGAGTTTGAAAGACCAGCCAGAAAAATGTATGGATTTCAGTAATCAGTTTCAGTGGTGCTTATATTAGTTTGATATGCTTATTCGTAGTATTGTTAGTATTTGGATTAGTTAGATACCTATATGGGCAGGATTTTATGGAGTCTTCCATCTCTATAAATCCCTCTTCCCTGTTAAATTTAACCCCATGACTCCAATAGCTTACACAGAGCAAATTAATACCGGGAGCAGTCAACTACTCTGAAGAGCAAGTGGCACCCCTTTCTCAGGAAGACATCCTGTCTACAAGAGCTGCCAGCTATCTAGTTCCAGGAGTGGCAATATAGGGCAGTTCCACCAAGCCAAACGTCTCAATTAATTCCCATATCAGGGTTCTCAGAAGAGGGGCCAGCAGGACTGAGTTACAGGAGATGGGGTGGTTCCAATGCACCCAGCTTCTCCCCTTTGCCTACACCAGCTTATGCTATCAAAACTGGATGGCATCCTCAAATGGCATCAACCAGTTCCCCATGGTGGATTGCAGTAGCGGTGGGAACAAGGGAGGGCAGGCCATTGGGCAACTCCCCTGGTCCTATAACATTTCAGACAGGTCAGGGAAGACTGTTCTCAACATACCTTCCAATCTGCCTGTGGGGAGAGCAAAATCCAACTCTTAATGAAGAGTAGAAAAGACAATAATTTGCAATTCTGTAACTGTCCTTCTGTAGAGACACATCCTCAAGTGTTTTACATTAACATTGCAAAGCACTAGACGCCAAGCAGGTGGTAAAGTTTGAAAATAAAAAAATAGACTAGAAAATCAAAGCCAAAATAGAAAGAAAAGTGTTTATCTAGTCTTTTCAAGCAGGGTGAGTGAAGACAGCTCAATAGGGAGAGCAGGACTGTAGTGTTGAAATGAGAGGCCATCAACAGTGAAGACATTAAAAACAGTAGGAGATTTGATGTTAAAAGAAAGGGAACATGCAAGAATTTGAAAATTTGACCAAAAATGTAAGTGGACTCATTCTGGGTTTTATAGCTAAGCTGAGAAAGAGAGAGGGAGACTGAAAGACAGCGTTGGCATTCCAGTCCCAGGTTTTAACACTCGTCTCTGTCCTGATATGAAACAGATCTGTTCCTGGTAACCAAGTCAGCAATCAGCTGACAGCAGGTCAGCAATTCAAACAGGACTCTATTGGAAAATTAAAGGCAATGCACCTGCAATTTTACAATCTGCACTCACAGTCGATCAGCTATTTCACGCTGACAACGATTCTGACTTGTGAGGCATTCAAGTCAGATGACCCTGATCCAGGAAATCCAGATACCACCTCTGAAAGACCGTTAGAGACACCAAGAGGCAGTACTGGACTAAGCTAGAGACCCAAACTAACCACACAGACTCCCGCCATTTGTGGCAAAGCCTACACAACATAATCGGCAACAAAGCAAAGCAGAACAGAATAGCAGACAAAAATATATCACTCCCTGATGCGCTCAATGGATTTTACCCTCGTTTAGAACAGAAGGTCAATGAAACAGTGTCACCATCATCGACAGCCTCGGATGCATCTGCTCCCTCAGTCTCCGCTGCAGACATCGGATTGGCCTTTTGGAGAGTGAACCCACAGAAAGCAACTTGCCCAGATGCAGTCCAAGCCGTGCACTCAGGTCCTGCATGTACCAGCTGGTGGGAGTATTCGCTGACATCTTTAACCTCTTATTACTACGATCTGAAGTCCCCACCTGCTTCAGGAAGACCACCATCATCCTGGTACCAAAGAAAACTCATGCAGCCTGCTTCAATGACTACTGCCCGGTGGCTCTGACCTCCATAATTATGAAGTGCTTATTGAGGTTAGTCATAGCCCACATCAACTCTAGCCTCCCAGCCTGCCCTGACCCCTTACAATTTGCCGATTGTTGCAATAGACCCACAGCAGACGCCATCTCCCTGGCCCTACATTCATCCCTGGAACATCAAGGATAACAAGGATACCTACATTAGTCTCCTACTTATTGACCACAGCTCTGTCTTCAACACCATAATTCCAACAAAACTAATCTCCAAACTCTGAAACCTAGGTCTCTGTTCCACCCTCTGAAGTTGAATTCTCGACTTCCTGATCCAAAGACTGCAATCAGTGAGAATAAGCAACAATAGCTCCTCTACGACAATCCTCAACACGGTGACGTGCAATGCTGTATACTCAGCCCCTTACTATACTCCCTATGCACTCATGGCAGTGTGGCTACATTGTATCATAACTCCATCTACAAGCTCGCTGATGACACCACTGTTGTAGGCTGAATCTCAAACAATGACAAGACAGAATACAGGAAACAGATAGAGTACTTGTTGGCATGGTGTAAAGACAACAATCTCGCCTTCAATGTCAGTAAAATGAAAGATCTGCTCATTGACTTCAGGAACAAGGTGGAGGGCACACCCCTGTCAATGGTGCTGAGGTAGAGATGATCGAAAGCCTCAAGTTCCTAGGAGTGATGATCACCAACGATCTGTCTTGGTTCACTCATGTTGACTTTATAGTCGAGAAAGCACTATAACACCTCTACCTCCTCAGGAGGCTAAGGAAATTCGGCATATTCATGAAAACTCTTACCAAGTTTTAAGGATGTACCATAGAAAGCATCCTATCTGGAGGCAACACTGCTTGTTACGGCAACTACTCTGCCCAGGACCGTAAGAAACTACAGAGTTGTGAACGCAGCTCAGTCTAGCACACAGGCCAACCTTCCATCCGTTGACTCTATCTGTACTCACTGCTGCCTCCCACCCTGATGATAATCTCTTCCAACCTCTTCCATCAGGCAGGAGATACAAAAACTTAAATATGCATGCCAACAGATTCAGGGACAGCTTCTTCCCTGCTGTTATTAAACTTCTGAATAGACCTCTCACATTTTAAGTTTAACGTTGATCTTGCTGTTTGTGCACCTTTATCTGCAGCCAAAATTTTGTATTCCTCTCTTTGTAGTATTGCCCTAATGCACTTTGTATGGTATGATCTGCCTGTACTGCATGCAAAACAAAACTTTTCACTGTACCTAAGTACGTGTAACAATAATAAATCAAATCAAATCAAGATTCAAATGTTGGAATATTAGAGGAGCATCTGAGATTGATTTGCAGATCAGTAAGTGGGTGGAACTATAAAATCAAATTGGAAGAAATCTAACTTTCTGCATTTACTAAAAGTGGCCGGAATTTGGAGAAGTGCATTTGTAAACTATGACTTGCTATAGTCATGTGACTTCTGAGGTAGTTATCTGAGGTTTTGAGACAAGATGAAGCAGCCATTAAAGCAAACACATCAAACATGGTTTCAGAGCATCTCGCTGAAATTGTGAGGTTTTTGTAGTGCTGTGAATCAGCCAGCTACTGTAAGAAGCTGCAAGCAATAATTCAAACTTCAATCTGTGACTTTCTACTATAGTGTGTCAATATGGTCTTGGGGAGATGAAAGGCAATTTGAGAAGGAATTGTGACCTCTATGAAACAGTTAGTACCCAAAAGGGTTAAATGATGTCATCATATAAGCTCCACCTATCAGGATATTAAGGACTGCCCCTGGAAGAAACTAAACAGTTGTCCAGTCATCTGTCAGTCTTTATAATGAATTTTTTCAGGAGAAATAATGCGCATTTACTCTTAAGTATGACCTGTGGTCTTACAAAGAACTTTCATGCATCTCAGATATAATGTAACTGGTTATTAAGTAATGTTAGAAAGCTATTCTGCAAAAGACCTTGTGGAAACATCCTTCTCCATTTGATATCGGTCACTTAAGCTAAAAGCAATACAACGATTTTTGGCAATCTGGTGGACATGATATAGCATCTTTCAATTTTAATGGTAGATTTATGAGATATTTACAGAGTTAGACAAAAAATGTGAACAACTATGAATGGCAACTCTGTTGGAAAAGAGTGCTGCAAGCTGCATTATTCTAGATCTCCATGAGGAGCAGAAAAGCGAGAAATTTTGAAGGCCGTGAAGATTCATTTTGAAACCTCTACTAATATTAATTACAATTATGTTGTGTTTAACATCAGAGTTCAGGATGAAATGCAACATATGAATTCAATACTAGAGGAATGGGTGGAGGCATTGGCTTTGAGCTGCAAGAGACACTTGACTCCGTATTCCCAAAATGTTGAAATCATTTGATGACAGAGCCTTCTCCATTTGTGATAAGAATATGTCAGAGAAACTCACAAGGTCTGGCAGCATCTGTGGAGAGAGAAACAAAATGAACTTTTTGACTCTGATGTGACTTTTCTTCAGACCTCCAATTGGATCTCTGAGGTTGTCTTTATCCCTTCATCTATTGGGATCCAGCTGGCAAACCCTGAGTTTTTCTTTAGATTGTCTTTATATCTCAGTTTAGGTGATCCAGCTCTGAAGTTTTCCATTCTCAGCTGGATGTGGGATACTTTGGTATGTGGGAATTCTCCACATAACCACATGACCAACCCAGCAAAACTGAGCAGGGAGATTATCCCCAGTGAACAGATCTCTCACAGTGAAGATGGAATGCTTCGAGTTGCTTTATATGTCACCAATTGTTTGTCTAAGTCTCCCACCCCCCACAAAGAAGTGACATAAGGATCATTGTTTGGTAGACTTTGATCTTTGTTTTGAGACAAACTCAATAATCTTTCTATAGACTGGGAGGTCTTGCTTTTGCTAGCATTGGTTGATTTTTTCTTTCATCCAACATAGTATTATTGGCAAAGATACTCCCAAAATAGCAAAACTTTCTACTCGCATTATTGACTATGCATAACCAAAATCACAGCGTAACTGCTCTGCAGGTCTGAGAACTGTAGACAGGGTCTTTGCAGCATGTCAAACTTAATAAAAAGTCCCACACATGGGATAAGCTCTCGATAAGATTCTCATTGACCTGACCAAGGCCTTTGACAATGTAATCCAGGTGGCTACGCAGAAGATTCTGGATAAATACGAATACCTTGATAAGCTGATTAGTGTCATTTGCTCATTTCATGATGGTGTCAGTGTCCATGCAATGCAAAGCGGTATATCATCAGATTCCTTTCTGTCACCAATGGCACTGAGCAGTGTATTGATTCCAGTTCTGCTGTCTTATACTTCTTGGTCAAGCTCCAAAATGAACTCAAAAAGCTCAACACAGGATTAGACATTCAATTCAAGACAGAGGGCAACATCTTCAGCTTGAGCCATCGTATGATCTACATGAAAGAACAGATAAATTGAATAATTAAGGGCTTCTCATTACAATATACCAACTATCCTCACTGTGGAACTCCATGTATCCCCTAGTGGACAGATATACATGCCTTATGTATGCCAGAATTACCCTGTGTCCCTCTATTAATTCTCTCTTGTGTAGATGCCCCAACTTCCCTGAATTGTCTGTTTCTCTCACCTGTCACTCTTCATCTCTGACTTTCTAAACCTTTCTACCCATTCTTTGCCTTCTGGTTTCTCTTCCAATCTCAACTTCCCATATGTTTAGCAGATGTCACATGGAGTGAGTCCAAAATTGTAGTACAAGCTTTGCATGACTATGATAGTTTATGAAGTCACCTGGCATTTTGACAGAAGGCAAGACGCTGGGGTCATGCTGAAAATAGCCAGCAGACCATCAAGATCCATGCTCAGAGGGAATGGGAGCAGATGGCCAGGCAAGTCAAGTCCTAGCATCTGGTCTCAAGAACCAACTTGTGAAACCCTGCAAACATCACCCACCAATCCTTGTGAAGAGACAGAGGCAAAGAAAAACATTCAGGGTTGTGATGATACTTACTTGGTTCATCGGGAAGGGGTTGTTGCAGGATGCTTCAAATTCAGGAATGACCTGTTAAGAAAGTGTAACTCTCATGATGCATTGGGGTTCAGATACATCAAGAAAGATGATTGTCAGCCCGTGTGCTGGAGGTATTGCTTCCTTTAAGCTGGAGCTTTGTGTTCATTTTGCATGGCCTGTAGATTAAAAACTTGGTGAGGAGAAGGCAGCTGCTACTCATGCTGCTGGTTTGGTTCCATGCTGCTGTTCCTTCTCTTGTCCTCATCAAAAGGAAGAAAATTAAGAAAAGCTTGAATTTATATCATGCTTTTCACAGTCGCTAGTAATCTCAAAGTGCTGCACTGTCAATGAAGTGCTTTTCTGAAGTGTAGCTGCTGTTGTAATGTCGGAAACAAATCCAGAGTAGACTTTAAAAGTGAGGGCAGAGAGCTGGGAAGTGTAGTTTAAGGTGATTAAAGTCCAAGGTAGCTGAAATTTCTTCCAAAAAGTTGAAATTCATCTCTGAAGCAGTGAACACACATTCGTAGGAGTAGTCTGTGAACAAAAGTTTTGTTTGTGGACAGAGCTACACAGTTTTAGTTCTAGTTTCAGATTTTCCAGTGTCCATTTCACAGAGCAATGAAATCCTGTTGCACACTCATCTTTTTAATTCTGGCAAGTCTCACATAACTTGTAAAACCATGTCCTTATGTTAAAGTCAGAATGTTGTGTTAAAGTCAGAATTGATTATACTCAGTATCTCCACTAAGATTTCCCACATTACTTGAAAGCACACCCGTAAAAGTTAATAAAAGCAGGATCATTTGTTTCCAATGTGCTGATACGTATTGATGAAATAAACTCAGTCAGAATCTAAACGCACTCCTTGAAAGTTAAAATTCTACCCATTGTCTTGTACATTAAGATGATTGGCCTGTAGCAGCCTCCTTTATCCTTCTAAAAGTTTTTTTTTATAGAGTTATAACATTTCCAATCTTTGAGCCCTTGAACACCATACTCGCTTCCCTGTACATAGATTGGAAGACGGTGGCCATAGCTTCCACAATCTGCACCTGCACTTCTTTCAATGATTTATATAATCCAGATTAGTGGAATGCCTCCTTTACAATGACGATGACCAATATTTTAAGTAATTCATCTTTATCAATTATCAGATATGTTTGGCAAAATAGAGGAGGTGAAGTGCAATACTCATCCTTGAAGTTCTTATTAATATCATTCAACCTCTTCATATATCACACCAGGGATGGTTCCTGTTAGCCATTTCTGTCCAGGTTTAAGACCAGGCATGCTCTTGTACTGCTCATCTCCTGTGAGTGACCATAGGCATCTCCCTCTGTTAAGGACAGGGAGACGGGTGATCATATAGCTAGAGGGGTTATATAGCTTGAAGGGCCCTACTCTGCAAGGTGAAGAGGCAGGCCTCCATGAACAGCCAGTATAGGAATTGAACCAATATCATGGCATTACTCTGCGTTAGGTTATAGTTATGTAAATAAGTGTGCTAACCAACCCCAGGGAAGATTTTACAGATGTTCAACTCCACTAGCAGGACATGTAGGGAGTGAAGAGTAAATCAGCTTAGGTGGTATGGTAACCCTGTCATGGTAACTGAAATAACTGCACAGAGGCCGGTATCCCATCACCAAGTCACCCTCTGTTTACTTGTACACAGTACACTGGCTATGACTAGCCAGCTCGGAGTCAGTCGCCTGAACTGAGGAGATCTAATCTTCTGGTTATATCAGTTAGCCAGGGCTTTCCTAATTGGCCCAGGTTAACAATCCCATTCAAGGACCTCAGAGTCAATGAGGTCCCCCTGGTTCTAATCACTACAATAACCCTTTTGACTTTCCTGCTAAAAATCAACTTTAGGAATGGAACTTGACTTTAAGAGATGCAACTCAGTTTGATAGACCTAGGAAAGCCAGCTGGATTACATGGACCAATTGCCAGAATATGACTCTATGAGGATCCAGTCAGTCATATTTAAATGAAGCCCAGGGGTTAAAATAGCTTGAGCCTTATGCTCACAACATCACAGCTTTTCATTTGCTGTGCAACGATCTGATTCATAACCCCCAGATTTAAATTGGACTTTGCTCAGCACTGTAGTCCCTTAAGCAATAAATGCTGCAGAGTTTTGATGGCATTACCAACAAAGCCCCAGCTTTACATTGTGCATTGTAAAATACCAAGGTCAATTAAAGCCCATACATAGCACTAGGGAACAGATTAAACCATCAAAACAATCATAAGTTCTATATGTTTACTACAGATTGGCAAATAATAGAATAAACATCTGCCAATATTTGTGACTGATCAAAGAAAATAAATATTCAAATGATATGGTACATACTGGACACCAGAAAGGCACCCATACAGGAGCAATGAACGTTTCTCGAATCTTAGGAGATGCACTCGAGCAGAGATGATGACCCATCTCTCAGTAAAAGGTAAATGAGCTGACTGTGTTGATTTTGTTTTTGTTTCCTGGGGACAGGGAACATGGAGAGCTGTATTCATACAGTACTACTCTCCTGGAGAATTTTATGAATCTTTGATCAGCAGTAGGATCATTTATAACAAGTGACGTGCTTCTCATTTCAACAAATGCCTGCCAGACCTCTCATCTGATTTTGTCCAGCCCCCATCCCTCAGATCATATAAGATTGCAGCCAGCAAAATGGATTTTTAACTGATGAAACAAAGATCTTAGCCAAACAGATCTAGCAGCAATTTCAACTTCTCCTCCAGGAAAAAAAAACAGATGGGTGTCTCTGTCCCAAGTTGTTTGTCTCATTCTACAGCTTTCTGTTTTCAGTCAATCTTACAGACTGAGAGTGAGGCTATCCACTTAAACCTAGTAGGGTCTCTAGACTGCAACTACAATTTTGCCTCCAACCTGAGTAGGGAAACTGCTGTTGTTTTCCCAACATATACTGGCCATCGGTGTCCACCGGGGGAAGAAAGAGACCATACAAGATAAGTGCGGAACTTGAGTATGACTGAAGAAATTGTGCAAAATGAAGTGAGTTGTGTTTTGAACCAAAAAGGTGCAAAATCATATTTTTCTTGCGAGGCAGGAAACCTCCATCTTGTCTATTGTTATGGACCAGACCAAACCCCTTCAAAATATGTCAAGGAGATAGTCTAGACCTTAACTTTTTATTTTATTTCAAGACAAGTGCACAGCACTGTGTTCCAGATGTGATTCGATTGGTCCACCATTAGGATTTAAGCAAAACACATTTTAGTCTTGCATCACAGATAAACTATAAAATATAACTTTAACTCTGTTGAAATAATTAATAAAATAATGTATTATTTAACTACTAATCATAACTGTTCCAATATAGCAGCAAAGCCAAATTCAGCAAAACAGATTTTCCTCCCGCGCTATTTCCTTTCCATTCAGGAGAAAGAAACACTCAAAGAAACAATCTTGTACTAGAGAGTAAACTCAAATTATTTGCTGCAGCAGAGACCGAGCTGTATCTATCAACTTCAAAAACCAACTCCAAACCCTAATTGAGAGCAAACCTAAAACCCTGGCTCTATGTGAGCCTGACTCCACCTACTCATGCTTCTTTTGTCTAATGTAAAAAACACTCAGCGAGTTCAAAGCTATTTACTCACTGCTTCTGAAACAAACATTCTGGTACCACTGTGGCAACACCTCTCTGCAAGAGAAACAGCACAAAACAAATCTCTCTTGAAAGCACAGTACCGTCACACTGCAGAAGGAAGTAAAACCCTGAAAAAGGTGTGAAGTCAGAACTTTGATTGTGGAAAAAAAGGATGGAAAACCGTGGTGAGCAGTGCAGAAAGTATTGCAGTGAAATAAAATTTAAAATCTTGAAAGCAGTAAAAACACTATGGACCAGGCATATACAACTATAAGACTAGGAGAGAACTAGGTTATTCAGCCCATTGAGTTTGCCCCACTATCCAATGAGATCATGATGATCTGATAAACCTCAAATCCACTTTCCTACCTTTTCTTCATAATCCTTGATTCCCTTCATGCTTAGAAATCTGCCTGTCTCAGACTTAATGGCCCAGTCTCTATAGTGTTATGTGGTAAAGAATTCCACAGATTCACTACCCTGAGAGAAGAAATTTCTCTTCATTTCTTTCCAAACTGGATAACCCCTTGCTTTGAGATTATACCCTCTGGTCCTAGACTCTCTCAAAAGGAGAAACAACCTTTCTTCATCTATCCTGTCAAGCATCCAAAGAATTTTGAATGTTTGAATAAGTTTGTCTCTGATTCTTCAAAACTCCAGTGGGGCCTGAACTACGCAACTCCTCCCCATAAGCCAATCCTTCTATACCTGACGCTAACTTAGTGAAACTTCTCTACATTGTTTCCAATGCAAGTACATCTTTCCATCGATAAATGGATGCAAACAGTTCACAGTATTCCAGTTGGGATCTAACTAGGGTCTTGAATAGCTTTAGCAAGAATTCCCTACTTTTACATTCCATTCCCTTTGAAATGAAGACTAACATTCCAATTGCTTTCTCTTTTACTTGTTGAACTTGAATCCCAGTTCATTGTGATTAACGCACTAGGACTCTCAAATCCCTCTATACTATAATGTTCAGCAGTCATTGTCCATTTCAATAAAATTCACCTCCTCTGTTCATCCTGTCAAAGTTCATAACCTCACATTTCTCCACATTATATTCCATTTGCCATGGTTTTGCCCACTTACCTAAACTGTTTTTATCCCTCTGCAGATCCTTTGTATCATCCTTTCTACTTGCCTTCCCACCTATTTTTGTGGCATCTGCAAACTTGGGTTATAGTACATTCATTTTCCTCATCTAAATCATTGTTATATATATATAGTAAGTAATTGTGGCCCTAGCACTAATCCCTGTGATACTCCATTAATTATAGTTTGCCATCCTGAAAATAACTCCTCTTTGCCCCACTCACGTTTTATATCAACTCTCTGTTGTCTATTAGTCAGCCAAATCTCTATCCATGCCTCTAAACTACCTCTGTTACTCTGGTTTCTTTCTAATGAAGTAGCCTGATGTGTAGTACCTTATTAAATGCCTTCTGAAAATCCAAATGGTTTATACCCACTGCTTCTCCTTTGTTGATCCTATTTGTTACATTTAAATCTTAAATGATGAATTTATTACTGTATTACATCGTTTTGTGTTTAAAAAGACTGGTAGATAAATAAAATACCGTAACATTGCTGTAGTACAATCCAGAAAATCTTGATGAATACTGAATACAATCTTAAGAATAGTAGAATTCAAAAATTGGAATGATACAAATTTAAAATAGATTTACTATAGTAAGAATCAGTAACAATGCAGAGAAATGAATCAGTGTCAGCACTGTGGAACAGCAAAGATGCAGATTTGCAGCCAATGCCCAGCAATGACGAAAGGAAGTTATATCTTCTAAGAGGAGATATTCAGTTAGTTGTTGCCCTCGTTGAACTGATAATCCAGAAATCCACGTTAACAGCCCTATGTGAATCCAGACCCATACCAATGTGGTTAACCCTTAAATGCCCTTTGAAATGACATAATATAGCAAGCCAATCCATGACACATAGCTATTACAAAGTCTGAAGAAGGAATAGGGCTGGACAGGCCATCAGACTTAGATAATAGCATCAAAAATAACAGTGCCACAGACACACTACCAACTCTGCGACATCCTCCTTACGAACATCTAGGATTGTGTGACAAAATTGGGAGATACTTTCCACAGACTAGTCAAGCAACAGCCTGACCAATTCATCTTAATTGTCTGTAACATATGATTCAATGTCTGAGACAAAAGCATTACCATCGCTGAGGTGGTGACACAGTGGTATATGGTTGGGAGGGAGTTGACCTGGGAATTCTCGACATTAAATCTGGATTCTATGAAGCCTCATGGCATCACATCAAACATTAGCAAGGAAACTGCCTGCTGAATATCACCTACAGCCTTTCCCACAGCTGTCCGAGGCCCAACCTAGCCCAGTCTTCAGCTTCTTCATCCATGATCTTCCCTCCATCATAAGGCTCAAAGTGCACATGTTTGCTGATGATTGTAGAATGTTCAGCACCATTTGGAGCTCCTCAGATACTGGAGCAGTCCATGTCCAAATTCAGCAAGACCTGGACAATATTCAGGCTTAGGCTGACTAGTGGTAACTAGCTTGCTCATCACATAAATGCCAAGCAATGACTATCTCCAATAAGAGTCAATCCAAACACCACACCTTGACGTTCAATGACATTTCCATCACTGAACCCTCCATTACCAACATCCTAGGGATTACCACTGACCAGAAACTGAACTAGACTTGCCATTTAAATGCAGCAGCTACAGGAGCAGATCAGAGGCTAGGAATACTGTAGTGTGTTACTCATCTCCTGACTTCCCAAAACCTGTCCACCATCTACAAGTATTTAGAAGTGCATTTGTGATGCCAAGGCATACAAGGCGATATCCTAAGTGCTGGAAAAATCGGGTTAGAATATTCAGGTGGTTTGTTTTGACTGGCACAGACTCAATGGGCTGAAGGGCTTGTTTCTGCAATGTAGACCTCATGGCTCTATACAGGATTCTTTGGTCTGGGAAACATTCTTGTCATTGCTGAGGATGAATCAGAAGATAAAATTCAGCAAAGTATGTGCAAAGAAGAGAACAATATCCCAGTTGAACTCATTCAGAAATCCTTAACAAGTCCTGGAAATAAGAACCAGCAGTTCCATTAGCAATGTCATACTGATGAAAGAGCAAGCTTCCAGCAATTCGAGTGAGGATGTGAAAAATTTTAGTTTACCAATCAAGCAACCTCAGAAGACAATTAAGGTTGTCTAAGTTGATTAACAAATGGAAATTGAGAGCTTTACATACTTCAACAAAGATGTATCAGCTGGTCATGAGGAATAATTTGTCATTTGGTTGTACAGAACTTGAGCATTGCTCAAAACTTTTCATCTTGGACTTATCAGGACAATTTGCAAGGATACCTATTCAAAGGGAAAACCAGCCTTTTTAAAATTCACTCTTGGGATGTGTGTGTAATAGATAAGCCAGCAGTTATTGCCCAACTCTAAGTACCCTCAAATTAAATGGCTTATTGGGCCAGTTCAGAGTGTGGGTTAAGAGTCAACCACGTTACTGTGTGTCTGGAGTCACATTTAGATCAGACCAGGTAAGGGCAGCACATTTCTTTATCTAAAGGACATTGTGAACCTAATGATTTTTCTTTAGCATAATTAGAAATGGTTTACGGTCCTCATTAGTTGCCAGACTTTTATTGAATTCAATGTTCACCATCTGCCACAGTGGGATTCAAACCTATGTCCTCAGCACATTAGCCTGGAGTTCCAGGTTACTAATCCAGTGACATTATCGCTATGAATCATATCACATGAGAGGAGACTATCGATTGTTGGTAAATAGACTCTGATTGTAGGGCATTGCCATGGAGAATGCACCAATTGATGATGTTTGACTTTTACACCAAGCAGGTTGACTTTGATAGGTCAGAGCCCTGCCCTGGGAAATGTACCAATGAATGACTGTTATTGGTTTTGTTGAGTTCAAACAGTATGACATAGGAGGAGAAGTACACCATGCAGCTCATTCAGACGGCCCTGCCATTCAATGACATAATGGCTGATCTGATAATCCTCTCAACTTCACTTTCCTGTCTCTTTGCCCATGACCCTCAATTCCTTTGCTAATTAAAAACCTGCCTGTTTCATTACCCAGCCTCTACAGCCCTCTGCAGTGAAGAATTCCACAGGGTCAGGGGGAGTCTGTTTAGTCGGAGGCAATAGCCTAGTAGTATTATCACTAGACTATTAATTCAGAGACGCAGGTAAAGTTCTGCAGGCCAGGGTTGGAATCCTGTCATAACAGATAGTTGAATTTGAATTTAATGAATATCTGGAATTAAGAATCTAATGATGATCATGAAACCATTGATTGTCAGGAGATACCCATCAGGTTCACTAATGTCAGAAATAGTAAGAACTGCCGATGCTGGAGTTTGAGATAACACAGTGTGGAGCTGGAGGAACACAGCAGGCCAGGCAACATCAGAGGAGCAGGAAAGCTGACGTTTCTGGTCGGGACCGTTCTTCAGAAATCTGAAGAAGGGTCCCAACCCAAAACAACAGCTTTCCTGCTCCTCTGATGCTGCCTGGCCTACTGTGTTCCTGCAGCTCCACACTGTGTTATCTGGGTTCACTAATGTCCTTTGGTGATGAAATCTGCAATCCATACCTAGTCTGGCCTACACGTAACTCCAGACTAACAGTAATGTGGTTGACTCGACTGCCCTCTAGGTAATTAACAAAAGACAACAAATGCTGATCTAGACAGTGATGCCCACATCTTATGAATGAATAAAAAGAAACAAACTACCCTCTGAGAGAAGAAATTCTTCCTTGTCTCTATCTTACATGGGAGACTACTTATTCTGAGTTTATGCCCTCTGGATCTACACTAGACTCTCTCATAGGGAAAACACCTTTCTGCATCTATCCTGTCAAGTCACCTAGGAATTTTGTATGTTTCAATAGGGTAATCTCTCATTCTTCTAAATTCCAGTGGCCCAACTACACAACCTCTTCTCATAAGATAGTGTCTCCTTACCCAAGAACGAACTAGTGAACCTTCTCTGAACTGCTTCCAATGTCACTAAATCTTTCCTTAGTTAAAATGCTCAAACTGTTCACAGTATTCCAGCAAGTACTTAGAAAAGTTTGAACTAACCTTTGCTATTCTGATATTCAGTTCCCTTTGAAATAAAACCCAGCCTTAATTTACCTTCAATTGTTTCCAGGTTAAGGCTTTGTTTTTTTGTGTCCATTATGTGTACTTCTCCATCCCTATTTCTCTCAACTGTTCTTAACAACCATTTGGATTCCTGAACTCCTGCTCTTGATCTAACGCACTCATTTGGCTTTCTATCCATCCAGCTGATTTTAAAGATCTTCTGCCACACTCACATTTCGAAATCTGTTTTCATTCACCCATATTCTTTGATTAGGTGTTCAATTCTTGTCTCCAAAGTGTCCATCATTCTATGCTAGCGGCCGAACAAAACATTTTGCCTGCTTCATTCTGATGTTTTAAGGTGTCTAATTAGTATTCAAGTCAATGGACATGACTTGCCCTTGTTTATTTAACTTGGATTCCATTATTGGATGTAACTTTGATCTTTGAACTAAGGTCTTTGAAACTGCCCATTGTCCATTGCACGGTTTCCAATCTGAAATTTTCCATTGTCATTTAGAGCCATAACATTGGACTTTGTCTCATTTATTTTGAGTCCAAAAGACTCACTGTGTCTTTGACTAGGCCTGTCATAGTCTCTAGCATTTCCTTTGCTCTGGTTAGGAGTGTGGGGTCACCTATATACGTATCATTCTTAATGCTACAACTTTCTAAGTTGCAGCCACTTCTCCCTCATAGCTGTTCCTGGACCATCCTCATTGCTGTCTCTCTCTCAACATTAAGCAGAATGGGTGACAGGAGACACCCTTGTCTAACTTCATCCTCAAACTAGAATTGGCTTCTATTCCTATCACTAACTCTCACAACTGCTGAAGCATTTCTGTATAGTTCTGATATTAGTCAGTCAAGATGTTTTGGTGCACTATTGCCTGTAAGAGAGTATGTGGGAGAGAAGTAAAAGAGCGGAAGTCAAGGATGAACTTCTAAGTGACTTTAGATTATTATAGGGCCAGATAAAGGGAGTGTTGCTAAGATCTTCTGGCCAAGATCAAAGAGTTAAGAATGGACAAGTTGAAAATTAAGGAGAAGCATTTGAAGAGGCGTGTTTTTTGGGAGCTTCAGATGTGAAGGTGGATGAGGAGCGATTCTGAACCATGGTCACAGTCACAGAAAATGATTTTAGGGCCCTATTGGTGCAACAGGGACATACAATAAACCAGAATTATTGTTGTACATATAGTAAGTTTTGAAAGGACAAAATGAATACAGTGCAAAAAGACCAAATTCATTTTGCTTTGCTACATATTATGCATTTGCTTTTAGTTTGGAATTTAGGATGTTACAATAATTTTATAAGATCTGTCCTTACTTTTAGAAATATTGTTTGGAGGAGTGTAATCATATTTAATTATTTTAGCTATGTACATGGAGAAAGTGAGTCTGCGTAAACATTTACTTTCATTTGCTTATAAATACCTGTATTTTCCCTGACTTATGCAAAAGATTCACACTAATGCCAATGCATCAAGAAACTTCTTTGTTCTATCACTGAGCCAATGTTAACAACTGCACTTAATCCATGGTCCATATGTTTAAAAGAAGTGCCTTGACTAAAGGGGTGGTATTGAAATAAAATACAAGAAAAGATTTCCTCTTGTGTAATGGGCTGCTAATTAACAGCCTGAAAATGTCAACTAACATATTTAATCTTTCAGTTTAGCTTTTATATTCTCACAAACCCACAGGAGAGACATAAACAATTGTTTACAAGGGAATTTATTCTGTTCTTTGTCTATGTAAGCCTACAAATATAATTTTCTTTGTCAAAAACACAAAGGTTGCTTGGCCATGAATCTAGAGGGACAAACAGGTCAATATGGAATGCCTACAGAGTCAACCCGAAATTCCAGTTGACATGAGAACATGATCTTAATAGGCCCCTTAATTGAAAATAATTGTCCTAAATTGGCTGGTCAGTATTTCCTTGTGGGCAATTGATCTGGCTCTGAGCCACTCTATTCAAAATGGTTCAGAAATGGGAGCGTGATGAGATACAGGCCTGTAATAGTATGTGACATGTCGGCACACCTTTGACTCAAGGCTCAATCTTTTTGGAAATTTGCCCCATGAGGTCGAATACTTGCTTGCTGCCCAACAAGCAAAATTGACTTGCCCTTATGTAGCCAGCGTGCCCAGCTCAGGTCACTAAACATGTTTTTTTGCAGCTGAACCAATAATCTTTAAAGCGTTTGGAAAACACCAGTGCAACTGCAGAATATATTGCTCCTTCTTCACCTTATTTAAGTCCTTCCATTTTGGAGAGTAAGAATTAGCCAAGTCCCGATCTTTACATCAGTGGGTTCCTGCAGTTTCAGATGAAGCTGTCTATGTTCCGTTCTACATTACACTAGAGATGTTTCCAAAATCATACATTCAGTTACCACTCAGTTATGAAGCTTGATCCCAAAGCCTCAAGAAGATAACAATAAAACCCATTACAATAGAGGTAAAGTTTCAAGGTTCTGCTGGCAAGTAAGCATTACACCAAAAGAGATCCAAACAGTAAAATTATCTAACCAGAATGCAGAGTGAAGGATTAGCGATTATGTTCCTGGGAAGAATCACATTGGACTTGAAATAATAACATTGTTTTTCTATACACACATGCTATCAGATTGCCTGAGTTTCTTGAGCGCTTATTTTTTTTATTTCAGATCTCCATCATCCTCAGCATTTTGCTTTCATTAGGATCAATGGGATTTGGGGAAAATCTCTTTGCTGGTTGGTGTCACATTTAGCATAAAGAAAGATGTCGTTGTTGGATGTCAGTCATTTCAGTTTGAGGACATTTCTGCAGGAATACCTCAAGGTCATGTCCTTGCCCAACCACCTTAAACAATTTCATCATTGACTACCTTAACGTCACAAGTAGATATATTCGCTGATGATTACACAATATTCAGCATCATTAGCGACTACTCAGATACTGAACAGTCCACAGCCAAATTTAACAAGATCTGGACAATGTTCAAGCCTAAAATGACGAGGCAAGGAACATTCATGCAACACAATCACTGGGTAATGACCATCTCCAGAAAGAGAAAATCTATACATCATGGCTTGACGTTGAATGGAATTACCATTGCTGAAACCCCACTATCAACATCCCGGGCGTTATCATTGAACAAGAACTGAATAGGACCAGCCATACACATATTGTGGTTACAAGAGCGGGAGTGTGGGTCAGAGGCTAGGAATCCTACAGTAAGTGGCTCCCCAAAGCCTGTCCACCATCTTCAAGTCAAAAGTCAGTATTATGATGGAATACTTTCTACTTGTCTGGTTGATTGTAGCTCCAACAACACTCAAGAAGCTTGACACCATCCAGGCTCATTTGGTACCACATCCACAAACATTCCCTCTTTCCATCGGCAAAGCATGGTAGCAGCAGTGTGCACCATCTACAAGATGCATTGCAATAATTCACCAAGGATCCTTACACAATATCTTCCAAATCCATGACCACTTATACCTAGGCCAAGGTGTTACCACTTACAAGTTTCCCTCCAAGCCATTCGTCATCCTGACTTGGAAATATACCATCATTCCTTCAGTGTCATTGGGTTAATTCCTTGAATGCCCAACCAAACAAGATTGAGGGTATACCTACACTAATTGGATTGCAGCAATTCAAAAAGGCAGATCACCACCACCTTCTCAAGGGCAACAGAGGATGAGTAGCAAATACTAGCCCAGTCAGTGATGCCAAATTACATGATTTTTTAAAATTACCAATAATTACTATTTCCCCCAAAAAATGCCAGATCACATTGGAATTGGACTCTGGTCAATTAGATTCCAGAAGGTATCTTCTTTTAACATTCCTTGGTGTATTTTAAAGTGTAATAAAGCCTATTATTATGTAGACTTCATCTTAGTACACTATCTGACAACAAACTCAATGAACTAAATATTTTCCTACCACTCACCAATTTCCCAGCCTCTTGTTGCAATCATCAAATAAGATTGATGATCTAAAAGCTCCATTTTTTATCCTTTAACACACCAGTGCCATCCTAATGTTTCATATCATGGATTTTCATGAGAAAACCAACAGTTGATAATTAAATGAACTGACTGTATATCTGAGGCATGGGCAACTATGCAGAGTATTTCCAGTCATAGGTACTGTCTCATAGATATCAACCTGGAATTTCCAGACCCCCAAGTTACTTGGTACAAAGGGAAAAAGGGAAGAGAACATTCATTTGATATCATGAGTAAAACGTTGCTTCCCACTGTGAGGCCTACAATGACTTATTTGTTTTTGTCACCATGGTTTCTAAGGGGAACAAAGTTAAATTCTGACTCACTATGAAAGACAGTAGCAGATCTTCGCACAGTATTATTAAAGCTAACTGATGAGAATTTTATGAATATGATGAGTGTTGCTAATTTTCTTTTCATAATGAGCTCCTTCGTCTATGGGAACTGTGTCTCCACGTTTTCATTACTCATCACTTAATCTTCCCACTGGAGAAACACCAAGCCAGAACTCCACGATAAATTGAAGAGAACAGGCTGCATAGAAAGAATTTTAACTTCCGGGCATGAAGCCAGCTGGGCAAGCAGGTGGCCTGCCAGGACGGATCAGCGGGAGGCTGTGCCAATTTTAATCACCAAGCCTCATTTGCATTCAGCCAACCAGCTGCTTGTCTGAAATGGGCAGATAGAGGTGCCAGCAGGGGGGAAGTTAAATACCCAAGAGGCTGCCTGAACACACTCCAATAATTCACAGGTGGAAAGTGTCAGACTGGAACTGAAAATACCAAACTTTCCTCATTGTATCCAGAGGAATACTCCTACTTATCCTGGCACAGAGAACATTCCTTGCATGAGGTTACATTTTGTCCTTACAAACCTCTTCTTCCTGCAGAGCAAGAGCAGAACCTTCTGGTGGCAATCTTGGAGATGATTTGATTTGATTTATTATTGTACCTAAGTACAGTGAACAGTTGTGTTTTATATGCAGTACAGGCAGATCATAACATACAAAGAGCATAGAGTAATTGAACAGAGCGAGGAATACAAAGTTATGGCTGCAAAGAAGATGCACAACAGCAAGATCAACATTAGATTTGAAGTTTGAAAATCCATTCAGAAATCTAGTAATATCAGGGAAGAAGCTAGGAACAACATATTCATGATATGGTTAGAGGATCGGCTGGCAGGCTGGCCAAAAACAGAGAGTAGGCTTAAAGGAGTCTTTCCTTGATTGGTAGAATTTGATAAGAGAGAGTCCTGTAGGCATCTGTGTTAGTGCCTCAAAGTTTTACAATTTTCATCAATTACTTAGGGGAGCCTGAAGGCATGGTGGTTAAATTCATAGAGAATAAGAAGTTAGATAGGAAAGTATGCATTGAAAAGGACACCGGAAATTACAGATGGATGTGAATAGGTTGTGAGTGGACAAATGTGGTGGATAAAGTATAATGTAGGAACTTAAGGATTCCTGGAAGATTACAACCAGGTATCTATTATCTCTATAGCTACCTCCTTTAATATCCTAGGATGCAACTCATCAGATCCAAGGGTTTTTATCGGACTTTAGCGCTATTGGTTTCCTAGCACTTTTTTCTCTAGTGCCACTTATTATATTTATTACCTGTCCTTTTGCCCCTTGAGTATTTTGGGATGCTAGTAATGTCTTCTCTTATGAAGACTGATGCAAAGTTGGATTCAACTGTGCTGCCATTTCCCAGTTCCTCATTATTATTTCGTTGGCTTCATTCTCTCAGGGATCTATATTCACTTTGGCTTCTCTCTTCTTTTTTTATATATATTTCAAGAAGCTGTTGCTATCTGTCTTGATATTATTTACCCTCAAAGTTTACCCTCAAAGATTACGTTCTCCCTTTTATTTGGTTGTCTTTTGTTGGTTTTAACATCTTTCCCAGTTATAGAGTTGTACAGGATGGATACAGACCCCTCGGTCCAACTGGTCCATACTGACGAGATATCCTAAATTAATCTAGTCCCATTTGCCAGCATTTGGCCCATATCCCTATAAATCTTTCCTATTCATGTTCCCATCCAGATACCTTTTAAATGTTGTAATTGTACCAGCCTCCACCACTTCCTCTGGCAGTTCATTCCATACATGTACCACCCTCTGTGTGAAAAAGTTGGCCCTTAAGTCCCTTTTATATCTTTTCCCTCTCACTTTAAACCTATGCCCACTAATTTTAGACTCCCCCACTGTAGGAAAATGACCTTAGATTTTCAGACCATCCATGCCCCTCATGCTTTTATAAACCTTTATAAGGTCACCCCTCAGCTTCCGACATTCCAGAGCCTATTCAGCCCCTCCCTGTAGCTCAAACCCCAGCAACATCCTTGTAAATCTTTTCTGCACCCTTTCAAGTTTAACACCTTTCCTATGGCAGGGAGACCAGAATTGAATGCAATATTCCAAAAATGCCCTAACCAATGTCCTGTATAGCCATAGCATGACATACCAACTCTTATACTCAATGCACTGACCAATAAAGGCAAGCATACTTAGCGCCTTCTTCACTACCCTGTCTACCAGTGACTCCACCTTCAATGAACTATGAACCTGCATCCCAAGGTCTCATTTTTTGGCAACTCTCCCCAGGACTCTACCATTTATAGTGTAAGTCCTGCCCTGATTTGTCCCACCAAAACGCAACACCTCACATTTCCCTAAATTAAGCGCATCTGCCACTCCTCGGCCCATCGGCCCATCTAATCAAGTTCTCTGGTCTACCACTAATCATTGCCTCATTTTATGTCTCTTTGTTCCTTCAATCTGATGTTATCTTCAACTTTCTTGGTTAACTTGGTTGGCCTAACCCCTTCCTTGAATGTTTTATCCTCACTGGAATATTGCTTTGTGGTGAGCCCTGAACTATTCTTAAACATCTGTCACTAATTTTCAACTGCTTTTGGTGCTAAACTCCTTTTCCAGTCCACTCCAGATAGTTCTGTCTTCATTCCTTTGTATTTACCCTTATTAAGCTTAGCACAGTTGTTTGCAACCCACGTCACTCCTTCTCAAATCGAATGCTAAATTCTATCATATTATGATCACCGGCTCTGAGGGAATCTTTTACTCTGACATCACTTATTTAACCTGTCTCATTACACAGCACCTGATCCAAAATAGCCTGATCCCTGGTTGGATCCACAACATATTGTTCTAGGAAACTGTCCCAAATACACTCTATGAATTCTTCCTCATGGTTTCTTCTATCAATCTAACTATACCAATCTAATGAAGGTTAAAATCACCCATGATTAATGTACTGCCTTTGTTACATGCCCTCATTATCTTCTGACTTTTATTTCAATCCCACCATAACTAGTGTTTTCTTGCCCTTTGTGTTCATTACCTCCACCCATTTTAATTCTACACCTTCCAACTCAAGATCATTTCTTGCTATCATATTTATTCCGTCCTGTACCAACAATGGTAACCCCCCACCCTTTCCTCCCTCCTGTCCTCTAGAAAATTCACATATCCCTGAATACTTAGTTCCCAGCTTAGATCTCCTTGCAACCATGCCTCTGTAATGGCTATAAGATCATACCCATTAATCTGTATTCATTTATTTTGTTTAGAATTCTACATGCATTCAAGACCCCTTCATTTTGCCTTTGTTATTACTTCCCTTTTTGGCCCTCTTTTCTCCATTTGTATCCTTTATCCCTTCCTAACCCATTCTGTGTAACATTTTCCAAATAGCTGGCCTATATTTCTGCCATATCCTCTGGCTTTAGAAGCCAATTTTTCTCCTTTCCTAAATACCACATTCCCTATGTCATTTGGTTTAAAAGCCCTCCTGCAGCCCTCATTATACAATCCATCAGTCCCAGCACAAGTTCAAGTGAAGACCATCCGACCAGAACCTCAGTACTGCTGCCGATATCCCACAAACTGAAACCTATTCTACCCACATCAACCTTTGAATCACGCATTTAACTCCTGAATTTATTTATCCTACATCTGTTTTCCTGTGGCAAGATAGTAATCTCTGTCTTTTGATTTAGCTCCTAAATGTTCAAAGTCCTTAAGCAACACCTCCTTTCTTGTCCTACAGTGACGTCATACCAATGTCAACAACAACTACTGGATCTCTCCCCTCCCCCTGTAAGTTCTTTTTCAGCTCCAAGGAGATGTCCTTAACCCTGGTGTTAAGGTTCTCACTCTCATCCACTCAGCTTGTAAGGACCTTGTAACTATCAGACAATTGCAAGGGCCAAGATTCCTCAAGTTTAACCTTCGGATCCTCAAACCTGCCTCACCTAAAATCACACCCTCTTGTCCTTGATCACAGACCAATTCTAAATGGTGTGACTACCCTCTGAGGCAAACTTTCCCTTTCTCTGCTGTGGTGCAACGTCTGCTGCTCAGACTCCAGCTCCTCAACTCGGATCTGAAGTTTCTCAAGCTGAAAACATTTACTACAGATGTTTTGCGCATTGCATCACATCGGCAACCAGCTACTTCCACCTGTTGCAGCAACAAAACATCAGCCACCCTCCCATCATTATCATATTTGATTCAACTTATAAATTAATTACTCAAGATTCCTGCCCTGTATACTTCACTGTACTGATACATTGCTTTTATAAAACAAAATGGAGAGAAAAACATCAGCAGTGTTAATCTAATATGCAAGTAGTTTGTTTTAAAAGGAAAGAAGAAAACATAGAGATATTAACAAAATAAAGACTTGATTTGTACTTTAATGACTAGAAATATTTCCCAGTCCTATTCTTCATTCAGGTTCTTTCCCTGCACTCACATCACACTGTGGTTTGTAATGTCTCTCTGTTGCTGGTCTCGCTGCAGGTCAGCATCTCAATCCACACCTTTATCCTTTCCCAGCCATCTCTCATTCTGGACTGTTTACTTCTTGCAGTAAACTCTAGCTAAAGCACCTCTTCCCCGCTTGGCACCAAATTTTCACTGTGTATCAATTTCTCATAGTAACGAGTCAGAATTCATTCAGCTAAGACCCCACACTAACCAGGTAAGGATGGCTGACTTGCCAACATAAATCAGATAGGTTTCTACTACAATTAATGATAGATTCATAATCACAGTTATGAAAAAAAACCTGTTAATTCCAGGTTTTATTAAATGAATTTCAATATGTTGTGGTGGCACATTGAGTCTACGATCACAGCATGTTAGCCTACAGGATAACCAATCCAAGCACAAAACCATTGTACCATCATGCCCCTGAACTGGAACTGAATGTTCTTAAACCGAGGCTTGAGCTCTTGACCTTCTCATTCATACTTGAAATCAATCGAAGATGGAGAGAGGATAAAGAGAGGGAATCATAAAGAGTGACAAGGCACCAAGAAAGGCAATCAAGAAATCTTCCTGATCAAAACTGGTAAGTAATATAACCTGGCATTCTGGAAACTTCACCACTATATATAAAATACATTTTGATAAATGTAGCTAACTTGACATCATTTAACTTCTGTTCTAAATGTGTAATTGCTAAATCTTATTGTTGGAAGTTAAAATAGTTGTAATATTTATTAAATCATGTTATATTTTTAATAATGCAGGAATAATTTTCAATACCATTATCGTGCTAAGTAGCTTGCTTTTCCTTACTGGACATTGGTTTCCTTTATTAAAAATGAGAGTCTGTGTTTCCTTGTTAAAAAGAAACTTATATGAATATGATGTTGATAAAGTTTCGTCTCCACTGTAAACCTACACAACAGGCAGAATGTAGTTAAGTCTGTCACAGCACAATCCATGGGGGCCAGGCCCAATTCACCAAAGAACAGGCACTGTGTCAGGCGTCCAATGATAGTAAACACGCCCCTCTCCCCACCACCACCGCCACCGCGCCCCCCCCCCCACCCCAACCCCCCTCCCCCAACTGAGCCAGAGAGAAGAGGAGCTGATGCAGGATTCTCAGCCACAGTAGTGAAACGTCAATTTGGTTCATTAATGCCCATTATATCTGAGGCCACTATGACTCAATGATCACTCAGGAATTAACTGGGAGCCATACAGCCTCTTGGAGGCAGCTCAGTAAACTCAGTCGGTTTTGATGGCAGCCTCTGAGGTATCCTTCATTGTCAAGTTGGAGGGGGACACTGAAAGCTACTTCCAATGTTCTTGCCCCTTTCCTACACTCCATAATCCATGGACTCATCCTTCCCTCACTTAGATTTGGTCTAGTGTCTCTCAGTGATCCTTGATCTCTTGGTGGTACATTGCTAGCAGCTTGCAATGGCACTCTTAGCAATGAGGAACTGCCAACCTCTTATTGTTTGGCAACTCATTGAGATTCTGAATACCAGGGAAGGCTCAATGGTGACCTCTTAGCTAGCCACTTAATACCATTGGTCTTCACCCATGGAACTGCTGTAGGTAGCTTGCCAGTTCTGAGGATGGACTATTCAGCTGCACAGTGTGGGGAGTATGCTTTATGGATCCCACAGAAAGATCTTGCAGAAAAGGGCAGTTGTATTCAAGGACAGGATTGGTATGTAATCAAAAAAACATTCTCAGAATAGCACAAATAAGGTAGAGCAATGTTTTAACATCACCTCAAGTTGTCCTGAAACTTGGAAGCATAAATGAGGGAAAAATTTCTGGCTGTGGAAGATTTCCATCATAAGTTTGCTGATAAATGGCTTGATTGTACTATTATGTGTAACAATTTATCTTAACTGCAATTTCAAGTTGGAATTTTATTTAACACCACAGAAAGGCAATTTACTGAATATTGGCAACTGTTTACGTACATCCTGCATGATGCTCATGTCAAATCTGGATACTGTTTAATATATTTCTCTAGTGAACCACTAAACATGGCAAGCATCATTCATCCAGATATACCACCAGCAGAAGATGTCTGAATGTTACATGATCTCACATCTTTATCATAAGAAGAATGTTTTCACCATGCAGACGACCTGCAAAATGTATTAAACCAAAATAAGAAGAGAAGGCCTCAGTGATATCAATTACAACTCTTTTGTACATCGTTTATGTGGCAATACCTTTTTGACACATACATTCCAAGATGGCTGAAAAGGTTTGGACGAGATCAAAAAACAGATGAAGCCATTAAGGATAGGGACTTGGGAGTCTAACAGAATTAATGCTGTGATGTCCTATTAGATTATGTTCTGCTTCCCTGCAACCAAATATTGACTGAAAACAAACTGCAACAAGAGACCACATTAATGAGTTGTTGGAGATGTTCCCTAAAAATCAGGCAGGAGGAGCATTGGAAATCAGGTCTTCAGCAGGGGGAGAGAAAGGCCATTAGATCTGGTCAAAGGCAGAGGCCATTGTGGGCGTAAGATAAGAGAGAGCTATTGATGCTAGAACGAGAGAGGGAGAAACAATTAAGGGTGGAGAAAGAGAGGACATCAAGTCTGGCAAGTGAAAGAAGTCATTGGGCCTGGAGAGAATGGAGAAAGAGGTACTGAGGGCAAGAGAGTCCAACAAAGATGGAGGGAGATCATCAAGGACAAATGAATTGCGGCTACAAGAAAGAATCATAATCAACAAGGGAAAGCCAAAAGCTCCTTTGAGGGGTTAGGGAAACATTCTTCTCCTCCTGATTCATAAGTAGGGCTGGAAATTAACTTGAAGCAGCGGCAACACTCATCTCATCAAGTTCCGGATTTTCTGACCCTTGAGAAAACCCATAGAGCAGCAATTAGCATTAAAATGGGGTCCCTATTACGCTGGATAAGCTTAATTTCAATTTGCAAGTGAGGCAATTAGATACCATTCTATAGCCAATGTAATAAAATGACGGTAGCCCTGTATGCAGCTTATTGGGAAGAGGTTTTCCATATTTAACTCTTTAACTCCTTACTTCAATCCTCGTCTGCTAGTCACAGGGACTTTATTTTGATATCACACTCATCTGACCCAGGCAAGTCATGGCCAAAAATGCATGACAAGTGCAAGCAGAAGGACCAAACACGCCTCAACCTGTTCTGCTGGCATGCATGAGTAAACTGTCATGAAAAATCAGTTCCTTCATCAGCTGTGGAATTTCATACAGTCCTGGTGGGATTTCCAATGAATGATGGCATCAGCCAATTATTTTTGACTATGTTTTGTTATAAAGTAGCTCCTTTGAAATGAATATTTCATTGTAAATTGTAGAAATTTGAAAAAAATGCTTGCTTGTATTTTTCTTACATTCTTCCTGTAATCACTTGACTGTAAGCCCCCAGTAAAAACTGGTCCAGATGTTAAAGAGATAGTAGGAACTGCAGATGCTGGAGAATCTGAGATAACAAGGTGTAGAGCTGGATGAACACAGCAGGCACACAGGAGTGATGTAAATGTGAGACCATGTAACATTCAGACATCTTCTGATTGCTCATGTTTTGGATTCTGTGGGATTGACCAATATTAACATTAGAAATGAGATCTCAGCCAATGTTGGTGGATAGCCATGTAGATGGGAGTTTGCCAAACATTGACCAAGAATATCATGCATCTTGAGTCTTAATTGGCTACAATTTTAGTTATCAAAGCAAATGGGCTCATGCTGTGCTGGATGTTAAAATCTGAAAGAACACAATCCACCTCAAGCAGCTTACTTCCTGTTTTGAAACAGGAGGAGAAGGAATGGGCAGCCAATCAGCTCCTAGGAAGTGAGTTTGCCATTTCAAAATTACAATACGCTGTGTGCCTGACTGAAGTGAATATTCTATTTTTATCCACAGCTGACCCAGTTTGCTGGGCTCTGGAAACTTTGCACAAGCAGTGAGGAGGGTTGAATCAGAGGATATGGACATGACGGCTCATTTATTGCTCACTCTTAATTGCCCTGAAGTAGGTGGTGTGGAGCTGCCTTCTTGAGCCATTGCAGGTTATTAGTATGTAAGGACACCCACAATGTAGTTAGGAAGGGAGTTTCAAGATGTTGACCAAGCAAAAGTGAAGGAACAGAATATATTTCCAAGACAGGATGGTGCATAACATGGAGGGGATCTGGCAGACAGTGGTGTTTGCATGTATGTACTGCACTTGCTCTTCTATATGGTAGCGGTCATGGATGTGGAAGGTGCTGTTGGAGGAAACGTGATGAATTCTGCTGTGCAACTTGTAGATGGTACACAGTACTGTCGCTAATTTTCAGTGTGGATATGAGGAATGTTGAAGTTGGTTGATGTGGCACCAATCAAGCCGGCTGCTTTGTCCAGAATGGTGTTCAGCTTCTTGATGGTTATCAGAGCTGCACTTATCTAGTCAAGTGCAGAGTATTCCATCACACTCCAGACTTGTGACTTTTAGATGGTATACAGACATTGGGAACTCAGGGGGTGAGTTACCTGCTACAGGATTGGCAGCTTCTGACCCATTCTTGTAGCCACCATATTAATATGGCAGTTCCAGTTCACCGCCTGGTCAATGGTAAGCCCCATGATGACAGCATGGCATGTGGGCCTAGGAAAAATAGGGGTCCTTCATTAGTGTCCAATAGGCTTCCAGTAAACTGGTTACTGGTCTTTCCCCCTGTACTGTAGTGAGATCCTCACTTGCCACAAGATAAATCTTCCCACCTCTGTAATGTAGATATCATTATTCCCAGTATGAGAGTCTCTCAATCAGCATGCGACAGTCATCTCCAAATTCACAATCAAGGCAACCAGCACCTCCTCCACAAATTCTTCCATTCCTCAGTTTCAACTCTATGACATAGGCTCTTGACTTTAAAAATGCGTAGTCTGCAATCAGGCTGCCTGGGGCAGGAACCCCAGTTAGAGAGCCCTGTACTTACCATTTGTGGGTCATTTGGCAAATCAGTTATTCCAATATTTTCCCACAGAGAACACATGTTCAGGTCAAAATCCAGGCCCACGTCTCAAATATAGTCATCAATTACCTTTGAATTTCAAAGCTCCAGAAAATTTTATTTGTAGCACTTCCTTTATATTTTGCCTCCTTTTCAAAGCTTGTTTTATTCTGCTTGTTATCTAAGTGATCCTGTTGTAGTCAAAGTTTCAGAAATTATTCAGCATTAGGGATAAAAGTTTCCATGATTCAGGGTTCCCACCTCTACCCACCTGTTCCAATTTACTTTGCAGTGAATTTGTAAAGCAACGGTGGCAAGATCATTGCACATCTTTAATTGCTCACAGAACTTCATACTAATTTGTTTCAACATTATCAATTTTCTTTGTTTAAAATAAGCCTCAAACAGAAAGGAAAAATAAGGGAATGGTACATTTTTAGGAAAATAAATAACTTCAGAAGTTTCCGTAAAACTGAAATTTAAAAAACAATCTAGAATCTTATTTGCCTATCAAGAGCATTAGCTCTTGTGGGACTTCACTTATGCCCACATTGTATGGACATATAACATATCCAGTATGATCCAAACATAGCAGAAGAGAAATCACACTGTGCTTAATTTAAATCAATTTAACATTTGATTTGAGGTAGATCACAGTCTGTTTGAATTTGGCAGGAATCCCACAAAACAATGTCCTGCCAAATTTCTAAGCCTCAACTTGCCTCTTCCACTTTATTTCACAGTGGCTTTGAAAAGCATATTGAGGCAAAATTATTTGAAAATACTTCAGTCATTTATACCCATTGACAATTTGACCGTTAAAGGGTTAGCAATAAGTACAGTAATATTGAACAAGGAATTACTTCTCACAGATTTCTGCTTTTCAGTTACATTTTGTTGAAGTTGATTGTGGTAAAGATACTTAGCAGCTCAATTGAATATTTAAACACGCATCATTTTCTGTCACATATACAATATTGCAAATCACATACACGCAAATTATACATAATGTTTATAAATTGTACAATGGGGGCATACATCAGCACTGATCCTCAAAAGCACTGAAAACATCACAGCAGCATACAATATACAGACAGTACCACTTTAAAGGGTGCATAATATTACATTAGATAAATATTGATGAGGAAGATGCTGATTAGCTGACCAGTCTTAATAATTAATAAAGGAAGTGGAAGTCATACAATTTGCTAATCATATGAATGATTAATGTTTACAGGACTAATTTTCAAAATGAATTAACTAACCAAAACTGCTCTGGTGTACAAAGGAAATTACGTTGAAATTGTATAGAAGTTGTCGCTTAAACATTACATTTTGCAGTTAATTATTTTTAAGAATGTGCTTCTCGGTCTCTGAATAAAACTTCAAATCATGATCAAAATTCATCTGTGAGCTTGATAAAACATATGCATTTGTATTTTGTTCATAAGCTTAAGCTAGCTGTGTGCAATATTTTAAATTGATAAAAACTTATATTGTGCATTGTCTTGGCTGGTCCTGAAATCCACGCACATTATGATAGAACATGCTTTCATACATAACTGAATACTGAGATTTTCCGTTTTTTTCTAGCCATTGAACGCTCTGAGTTAAAAAAACTAACAGTCCAAGTATCAATGGAGTAATCATTAGAAAATAATTTGAACCAAAGAGGAGAATAGACATTTTATTGTGAAATTTATTGACCCAACACTAGCCTACATAGATGTCAATTTAACACCAGAGTTATGTTTGTGTGGTGGTATTGTAACAGATGGCTCATGTGAAAAGTAAACCATAATACATAATTTTAATTTAAATTGCAAAGTTGGAATGTTGTCTTCAGCAATTATAAATCATCTTTCTAGGCAAATCATCCAAACTTGCACCAATATTATTATTATTTTCCAGTTAAATAAGTGTTTGGGAAGAAATCTTACTGAGCAAGAATATCTCAAAGCAGCAAGTTTTAGGCTCACTGTTTTACAAGATACTAGCTCCACTACCCCCATTGTTGCAGCCTCACTGCTCAATACAAGTCTTGGCTAGTTCACGTATGTTACTCTCTTCAGTGCTGGCTTCTCTGATTTAAAATTATAGATTCATAGACCCTTTGGCCCAACTCATCCATGCTGACCAGGTTTCCTAAACTGAACTGGTCCCATTCGCCTGCATTTCACCCATATTCTTCTAAACCTTTCCTATTCATGTACCTATCCAAACGTCTTTTAAATGTCGTAATTGTACGTGAATGTACCATTGTGAAACAGTTACTCCCCAGGTCCCCTTTAAATTTTTTTCCCTCTCATCTTAAACCTATGCCCTCTAGTTTTGGACTCCACTAACCTGGCAAAAAGACTTTGACTATTCACCTTATCTATTTCCCTCATGATTTTATAAACCAATATAAGGTCATCCCTCAAACTCCTCCATTCCAGGGGGAAAAAATCCCTTAGTGTGAGGTATGCATAAAGTTAATGAAATAACTGATATAATGCTAATAACAGGTTGTTTTATTTGTTGACAGCAGATTACCTGGAATTCATTGAATAGGACATTTTATGCCTCTTGTTAAGATGTCCATCACGATATTACCATGAAGATCAGAAAATTTAAAAGAACATTTTGTCTACAATATTTTCAAGAAAATAAATATACAGTTTTGACATATCGATTTTCATCACAAACGGTTATGCAAAAGACCTGCACTAGTTGAATTTGAAATCAGTGCAATTGGGCTGAAAAATCTTTGGTGTTTCAATAAAATTCACTTAATATTTTCTTGCTGTATGCTTACCTTTCTGTCTGTGCTTATCTTTTTGTCTAAATTGATGTAAGCAGAACAAAAGCACAATCATAGTATTTATTTTGTCCTTACATGTGTATTATTTATTGCATTAAGTGATTTAATAACAAAGAACAGAAACAAATTGACCCCTCTCAACAGAGATCAGAACTGGAATACCTGTAGAGAGTAATGATTTGTAACATTTTGCTTTAGAAAAAATTGTTTTCATGCAATATAAAGCAGAGTTGTAGCAGAGGTTTTCTGCTGAGACGGAAATGGAAAACTATATTAGTACACTGAAAGCTAATTATTTGCTTTGTTCTGATATATCCCTCTGGCTGTTTGTTGTGAGTCATCTTCAGATTATAATTTGGTTCATGGTGGGAAACATATGGATACACAAGATATCAAGTTTGGGGTCTGACAGCAGATGGAAGAAGCAATTTGCAGGAACCTCACCAAATACACCATGGTCACCTACCTATCATTTCAACAAACACAAAATAAAACTAGGTAACCCAATTCAGTTAACTTGGTCATCTGAGGACAAATCCCTTCAGATATTTGGGGGATCAGGAATTAAATCAAAACAGATACTAAATAACTCTATTTCCGTTTCCATATAAATAGCAAATTTCTCAAGCCAAGTATTAAAATTGTCACACACAGGAGGGAGAGATAAATTTAATTATTTTTAATGTCTTCCTGTCCTGTCTATAACAGAGGTGATTTTAATTTCTTTTCCTTTAAGAAAATAAACAATGGTGAAGGTCCCAAACCCTCTTTTGTGAATTCTAATTTTAAAATGATCCACAGCAAATCATTTTATTGAATTAAAAACCTGGGGAATGGTTTGTAATGTACATTCAAACAAAAATGAGAGAGGAAAGCAAAAAGAGTTACAATTTATTAATTCCTTCAAATCAAAGATATTGACAATAATCATATGAATTAGAGTCCGGAAAGTCAATGTCCAGTGGAGGTCTGTGAAATTGGCTGTACACAGAAGTCTATTTCACAGGAGCTCAGATGTCGTCAAATTGAGTTGAAGGTGCAGCAGTTATGAAGCAGAAATTGGTTCATTTGTTCGGAGAAATATATGATTCTTCCATGAAATCGGACTATTGACCAAGAATGCAACCAGACACAGATGTTAACTATGCCTGGAACTGGTTTCTATTCTTGCATTACAGACTGAGGAAAGAAATCAAAGACTATCTAATTATAGATGAGGAAAGAAATCTGTGTTTTTAGTCACCTGAGATTTCAGGTTCAGTCAACTTAGTTAACTTTGATTAACTTAGCTTTGATAACTGTTTATCCAAACATATTACGTATTGTAAAAAGTAGCAGAGGGGCCAACAGCATCAAGTTAAGCATTATGGGTTTTGATGGCTTTCTTTCAAAGCAAGACTGGCTGTGGAGATATCTGGGCTTTCTTTGTGTTGGCTTGACTAAAATGATCATACACATAGCAGAAGTGGCATTCCAGAAAGATGATGAATTAGTTTTTGTTCTGGTAATCACTGGACATTTCTGGAAGCAGTCAACTTGCGCCTTGTGTTGAATAAGAGTCATTTCAAAACCAGCAACAGTGCATCATTTTAAGTGGATTTTAAGCAAGATAATACAATTTAGGATTTTCCTTCATGCCACTAGGTATGACAATACAAAGGAAACCATGATGATTGAAGTGATCAAATGTGTACCCATTATAATACTGAAGATTGGTTGTTAAATGTGATCTTGGCTTTTATTTAATTCTTGGTGTAATTTCTCACTAGCACAGTATTTATTGCCCATTCCTATGGCTATGGGAAGTTGAGCTGTGAGGTGGATGCAGAGATGCTTCATTGTGATTTGAACAAGCTGAGTGACTGGCCAAATGTACAGCAGATGAGTATAATGTGAATGAATGTGAGGTTGTCCACTTTCATAACGAAATCAGGACAACAGATTATTATCTGAATGGCTATATATTGAGAAAGGGGAATGAGCAACAAGACCTGGATGTTCTCACATATCATTGCTGAAGGTAAACATGCAGGTGCAGCAAGCAGCAAAGATAACAAGTGGTATGTTGGCCTTCATAATGCAAGGTTTCAGGTACAGGAGCAGGGATGACTCACTGCAATTATACAGGACCTTGGTGAAACCACACATGGAATATTGTGTGCAGTTATGTGAGGAAGGATGTTCTTCCTATTGACACAGTGCAGTGAACACTTACCAGACCTATTCCTGCGATGGTGTGAAGACAGGATGAATCAGTTAAGGTTATATTTGCTGGATTTTAGAAGAATGAGACAGGATCTCATAAAAACCTATAAAATTCTAACAGGACTAGACAGGGTAGATGCAGGAAAGATGTTCCAATGGCTGGGGAGTCCAGAACCAAGTCTAAGGATACAAATAAATCATTTAGAACTGAGATGAGGAGAAATTTCTTCACCTAGAGAGTGGTGAGTCTGTGGAATCCACTGCCACAGAAAGCAGTTGAGGCCAGATCATAATATCAGGAGTTGGTGCTAAAGGTAGTACTTGGTTCTAAAGGAATCAAAGGATACGAGAGTAAAGCAGAAACAGGCAATCGAGCTGCATGATCAGCTACAACCAATATTGAATGGCAGAACTGGCTCAAAGACCTGAATGGCCTGCTCCTATTCCTATTTTCTATGTTTCTATTCACCATTTAGAAGGAGTTGAAGAGCAATTTTCTTGAACTACTGCTAATCAAGTTCTCAGTGCATGAAAGAGTTAACATTCGACTCTTGTCAGTAGCTGGAAAATGCATCTAAATTATGTAGTATTTGGCTAGAAAACATTGCTGCTTATTTGACCTAGTTACATTAAATTAAATAAAAGTTCCTGAATATCTGGACCTTCCTTTATTGCCATTTGCCCAAATAGCAGGCTGTTGATATTCTTTTTTCTGCTAAGGAACAAGTATGTCTATAAATAACACCTATAAGTCAACATTAACTTGATTATAAATTTCAGTAATTCCTACAGGAAGATAGAAATAATGGTCTATTTGTTTGTTTCATAAATAAAACTGGATCCATTAAGCATTTTGCAAGGCTAACAGCTGAAACAATTCATGCAGCAATTTGCATTGATTCATAGCCTTACCTCCTTCTAGCCCCAAAAATAAGTTCTTTTTTTTAGGCAACAATGATAACAAGTGCAGTATTTATGGGCCAAAGGATGTTACCACCAACCCTCCCTCCCTAACTTGGGCTAAAGGTCTGATTTGTTGTAAAGGAACTAATGAGTTTTTCACAGAATCATAGAATCCCCACAGTGTGGAAACAGGCCCTTCGGCCTAACAAGTCCACACCGAACCTCAGCTCATCCCATCCAGACCCATTCCCATGTAACCGACCTAATCTACACATCCTTGAACACTATGGGCAATTTAGCATTGACAATTTACCTAACCTGCACATCTTTGGACTGTGGGAGGAAACCGGAGCACCCAGAGGAAACCCACGCAGACACAGGGAGAATGTCCAGACTCCATACAGACAGTCACCCAAGGGTGGAATCGAATCCAGGTTGCTGGCGCTGTGAGGCAGCAGTGCTAACCACTGAGCCATCGTGCCGCACTACTGAGGTATCAGGAGTCTCACCTGCCAGTTGGAGGATTGACAAGAGATGCAGTTTCTTTTTGCAAGGCCTGTCAAACAATAGGGACACCATTGGTGATCTACCCTTGTAATCAAGTTCCTGAGGGGATAAGTCTTGTTTCTGAGAGCTATTAGTCAATCAGATGGTGTCAGCTATTGTGGTCAGTGGGGTGGGGACAGGGCAGGAGTCTCTCGATCCCAGACTAACCATCAGTGAGTAAGGTAGTGGACTGGGGCAGGCAATGACAGAGGTAGATTTCCTGGGGAAGGAGTACAGGTGAGCCAACAGCAGAGGCGGGGCATGGCTATCAAAGTTCTCAAACCATTCCCGACATTCAGTCTCTCCATTAGGTATTGAGTGCCTCTAGTCAAGGCACCCATACCCCACCCCAGAACTGGCCTCACTGTCTAACTACTGACATAAAAACAGGCCTAGTTACAGTAAGGCTATTGGCAGGGTATTAAGTTTAGGCCTTTATGTCGTCCTTAAGTAGGCCACATAAGGACCTCAGTTTGTGCTGAGATGGGAAATTCAACCATGGGCCTTGTGCCCCAGAACTTAATTCTGGTGAAAGCAGAAGGCAATGAGGTTCAGGTGCATTACCTTCCTGCCTACTTAGATGTCTTTTCTACCTCCAAACTTGTCATCTCTGGGAATTCAGGATTCCTGATCATGCTGACATTATCTTTAGTGAAAGAAACCCAAAAAAACATGGACAGAGTGATTTAACCTGAACCTCTTGATTTTAAACAGATGTAGTTAATTGCATGATAGTAAGGGATAAACGTTACATCAGTAGGATAACCGTTGTTACTAAGACTATGAAGAGACCTATGGATAGAAACCTTCGCTTCATAATATCCTATTTGTTCTCCCCGTTCAAGCCTGTGTGATATCATCTGATTGAGTGGGCTTAATGTGGTCTTCAAACATAATCAAAGATCCCTCCTACCATGCTTATACTCTCTTCCACCCTCTTCCATTTGACAGAAGATATAAAAGTTTGTTTGTACGCACAAGCAGATTGAAGAACAGCTTCTTCTCCACTGTTATTAGACTTTTGAATGGACCCCTTTAAGGTTAATGTTGGTCTCTCTCTACAACTTCTTGTCAGCTGTAACATTGTATCCTGCACTCCGTTCTGTTACCCTGATGCACTTGTATAGTATGATCTGCCTGGAAAACATGCAAGCCAACACAGTTTACCGTACCTCGGTACATGTGACATTAATAAATCAAATCAAATCAAAAATTATTTTTTGGAATGATTATAACATCTTGCCTCAGCACTTTTCCCCCTGAAGTTATTATATGTAAATTCATGTACATAATTACATTTATCACTATACCATTTCCCTGCAAGTCTCTGACTTCACAAATTCAGGTAGTCGAAGTACTACACAAATTCCAGACTGCATTGTCTGTGGACTTGGAATGTCAGTCAGTCTTTAGTTTACGACAGTTGACTTTGATTCTGAACTTGCATTTCTTTGGTCTGCAAAACTGTCATGACATTCCTTAAAGAATTCATGCCAAGCAATCATTGGCAGATGATTGTTCACTATGAGTTAAGGTTTCTGCAGTTCCTCGATACAGTTCTGCCGATGCACAGACAAGATGCAGTAAGACCTGTTGAGTTTCTCCAGCGTTCCCTGTATTTGTTTCAAATTTACAGCATTCACAGTTATTTGGTTTTATAAGGACTTCTCTCTTTTATTGTAGCTTGTTCTCAGCTCTAAGATGTTGGATTATAGAGGAAAAATAATTGAAAGACAGGTAGTGACTAGTGGAGTACCGCAGGGATCAGCATTAGGACCTTCGTAATGTTGCAGTGTGACTTGGACAAGCTGAGTGAGTGGGCAAATGCATGGCAGATGCAGCATAATGTGGATAAATGGGAACTTCTCCTCCTTGGCAGCAAAAATAGAAACACAGATTTTTTATTTAAATGGTTTTATTTAATTTTATTTCAATTGAGAGGGAGGAACATTCAGTAAGACTTGGATGTTCTTGTGTACCAGTCACTGGAAGTAAGTGCATAGGTGCAGCAGACTATAAAGAAGACAAACTGTATGTTGGCCTCCATAGTGAGAGGATTTGAGGGCAGGAACAAAGATGTTTAGCTGCAATTAAACAGGGCATTGGTGAGACCACACCTGGAATGTTAAGTGCAGTTTTACTCTCATTATCTGAGGAAGGATATTTTTGCTACAGATGCAGTGCTGCAAAGATCTACTGAATTGATTCCTGGGATGGCAGGAATGACATATGAGGAGAGTTTGAGTTGGTTAGGATTGCATTCACTGGAGTTTAGAAAAATGAGGGTGGATCTCATAAAAACCAATAAAATAGGTTAGATGCAGGAAGGATGTTCCTGATAGCAGGGGTGTCCAGAACCAGTGGTCATATTTTAATCTAAAGGGGAAACCTTTTAGGGCCAAGATAAGAAGAAATTTCTTCACCAGAGAATGGCGGGTCTGTCAAATTCACTACCACAGAATGTTGTTGAGGCCAAAAAATTGTTGTTTCAAGTTGGAGGTAGATATAGCTGTTCTTGCTAAAGGGGAAGGGGGTAGGGGCAAGATTTGGATATTGAGCCAGACGATCAACCATGATCATTTTGAATGGTGGAGCAGGCTCAAATGAACTACTTCTGCTCCTATATTCTATATTTCTTCTATGAGAACCAATCACACAGTTGTCAGCAGGCAGAAAGGCCTCTGTCATTCATAACTAGTCACTAGTCCATAGACCAATCAACTTTTTGATTCCAGCAGAAGCTGTAAATTTGCACTCCCTCAGATCTAAAACAATGAGAATCAAACTTCAATTGCCGCTTTTTCAAGCAGTGATTTATTATGTCTGTCACAGTTGTCAAAACTGCAGCCACCTATTCAAACATTGGTTTTAAGACAGCTCTTTCAGTACACAGTTTAAAAACAAACACTAAATGAAAAGACATAGTCTTTACAACTGATAGACACAATGGGCTTGGTTTAATAAATATACTTGAGCATCATTCCATTGCCCTTGGGGAATGATTGATTGATTTATTGTCACATGTACCAAAGTTCAGTGAAAAGCTTTGTTTATGAGTGGTACAGGCAGATCACAGTGAGCAAAGATGTACAGATCAAAAAGACTTATACAGAGGCATACAGGTTACATTGTACAGGGTGTGTGCTAGACAAGATCAAGATTAGCAAGAGCAGCGTTATTTGGGTATAGACTGTCCATTCAACAGTCTAATAACAGCTGAGAAGAAGATTTTCCTGAACCTGTTCGTGCGTGTGTTCAGGCTTCTGTATCTTCTGCCTAACGGAAGAGATTGTAGGAGATCACGGCCAGGCTGCAATGGGTCTTTGATGATGTTGGCTGCCTTTCCACAGCAGTGAGCCATGTAAATGGTGTCCATGGATGGAAGGTTGGCTTCCGTGATGGCCTGGGCTGTGCACACTGCCTTCTGTAGTTTCTTACAGTCTTGGGCAGAGAAGTTGCCTTACCAGGCTGTTATGCACCCGGACAGTGGTTTCAATGGTGCATCTGTAGAAGTTGATGAGGGACCTTATGGATATGCCAAATTTCCTGTGCCGCCTGAAGAATAAGAGGTGTTGTTGTGCCTTCTTGACTGTCGCATTTACGTGGGAAATCCAGGACAGATCGTCAGTTATTGTCACTCCGAGGAACTTGGTGCTCTCTACTCTCTCAACCTCAGTTCCGTTGTTGTAGATGGGGGTGTATTCTCCTCCTTCCTTTCAGAAGCCAATAATCAGTTCTTTTAGATGTTGAGAGACAGATTGTTTTCATTGCACCACGTCACTAAGCCCTCTATCTCCCTTCTGTACGTTAACTCGTCGTTGTTAGATATCCGTCCCACTACAGTGGTGTCATCAGCGAACTTGTAGATGGCGTTCATTTGGAATTTGGCAACACAGTCGTAGGTGTACAGGGAGTACAGTAAGAGGCTGAGGATGCATCCTTGGGGGGCTCCAGTGTTGAGTGTTACTGTGGAGAAGGTGCAGTTACCTATCCTCACTGATTCCGGCCTATGGGTCAGAAAGCTGAGGATACAATTGCAGAGGGCAGAGCCAAGAGCAATGTCATGGAGTTTTGAGATCAGTCTGGAGGGGATAATGGTGTTGAAGGTGGAGCTGCAGTCAACGACCAGGAGTCTAATGTAGGTATCTTTGTTGTCCAGGTGTTACAGGATTGAGAGCGGGGCAATGGGGAATGCTTGGGGAATGATACCCATTCTGACGTTTCCTCGAGTTCTTAGTGAACTTGATTCATTAATTTAATAAGAACACAAGAACCAGGACCAGGAGTAGGCAATTCATCCCCTCAAGCCTGTTTTACCATTTAACCATGATCATGGCTGATCTCAGCTGAGTTTCAACTCTGTTTTCCTGCCCAGTCCTCATAACCCTTTAACCAATCATTAATCAGAAATCTATCTCATCCTTAAATTTATTCAGCAGCCTGCATCAAGATTCATGATCCTTTGAGAGAAGTAATTTGTCCCCATCTCTGTTTTAAATCTGCTACCCCTTATCCTAACACTATGACCTCTCATTCACAAGGTGAAATGAGATGAGGGAATAAGGAAACAGCATCTTTCTGGATACATGGAGACAGAATCATTTAGCATCCTCCTTAAAGGTGATGTTGTACTCACATTGAGCTTCCCTAAACCTGGGAATAATTCAGGGTAGACCTTCCCAAAGGAATTTTTGCTTCTCCTCAAAGCCTTTAACCTTAAGGGAAAACACACACATTCTTGACCAGGAGTGAAGTTTCCTGATTATGGATTACATATACATTCTCTACTATCCAACCCCAAGGGTTAGTTTGATTGGGGCAGAGGGAGTGTGTGAGGGTGGGGTCATGAGGTGAATTCCCCCACAGAGGTAGAAGGGTTCTAGCTGCTGGTGGGCTACGCCTCTACCATGTCTCGATGGGAGAACAGAATGACTGCCTTCATAAAGGGGTTGTCTCTGTCTCTGGGCGAGAGCACCACACAGAATGGAGGGTCCCTAACCATCCCTTTCATTTCAGGGCTGTTGCGCACTGAGGCTTCAGCTTTCTGCAGCACCTCCCAGCATTTCTGTACCATGGGTTCCAGACCCGATATTTGCTCACTGCAATGGTTGGCCTATCTGGCCTCTGTCTCTCTTCTTCTCTCATGAGTCTCTGACCCTATATTAGCTGCTTTTTTCTTCTCTGCAACCCTGGGTCCCAAGTATTTTTCACTATCTCTTACCTCAACTCTTCTGTAGCTTCTCTGTACCCTTGTATCTCAGTATCTGGCTTCTCGCCCCCTCTTGGGGTCCTCTGACCCTGTATTCAGCTTTCTTACCTCTGTTTTCTGTGGGTCTCTGACTCTGCACCAGTCTATGCTAAATTTCCTTGTCTGTGGGTCCCTGACCCTGTACTAACTGGTTCATTCTGCTCTCTCTGTCTCCCACTAGCTCATCCCTGGGTGCAGGAGTAGAATGGGAACAGGGCCCATCTCTGGCTAAATTCCTGCCTGATTGCACCTGCACCATGGACTATCCTAACTTCGAACTCTGGCTGTTTGTCCACCTCACATTACAAGCACTTGGTTTATGGCCCAATCACTGGTCAGAAACTTTTACCCACTTAAATCCTGGCTGTTATATGGGGCAGCTACCCTCTTAAAACAGGCTCGGGCTGGATATCCCAGAGATCAAGGTCGTAGAAATGGCTCTCTTCCACAAAGGTGTATCTCGCAAGTTAGGGTGGATCTTCTCCTGGGTCTTCTGTGTTGCCGCACTGTCTTCTGCCATAGGTTTTGCTGTGAGTCTTTGCTGTGTCTTCACAGAGTCTTCACTGAGAGGATGGCTTCCAGGTGCATGTATTTTTGTCACTCCTTGCATTGGACCTTCTGGAATATTCAGTGGTCTTTGGCCAATGGGGTCATGAGCTGGATTCAAATCATCCAATGGGGTTGTACCAATACCCTTAACTGTTGCCATGTCAGGAAGTATAAAATGCACATACTCAGGCAGTCAAGATGCCAGAACATCTGATCAACACTTCTCAAATATGCAAACCTTAGACTGTTTGTAACTAGTTCCCCTTGAACCTTTCTAACCCTTTGACTTTGGTTTCTACTGTTCTCTGTAGTCTATAGCTACTGGCTGCTGTTTAATTTAGACCCATTTACTGTCAAGCCTGATTTCTCCACTATAGGTCGAGTTACAATGCCCTGTTGGACCTGTTGTCACTTGACCACACATATATGAAATACAATCACATGCACTTGCATGCCTGGACAAAAGCTAAGCAATTAGGATGTACTGGAGTATGATTCCATCAGCAATCATGCTGCAAGAAAACAGGGCTCTTAAGATGGAGACTGAGAGCATTTTACCATTAGGTGTCAGGCCACGATATAGTGATAACTTCATGTGCAGGTCTCTTGAGGATATATTGCACATCTGCTGTGAGACATAATACAAGATCCCAAACAAATTTGGGGTGGCACAGTGGCTCAGTGGTTAGTACTGCTGCCTCACAGCACCAGGGACCCAGCTTCAATTCCACCCTCGGGCAACTGTCTGTGTGGAGTTTGCATGTTCTCCCTGTGTCTGCATGGGTTTCCTTCAGGTGCTCTGGTTTCCTCCCACTGTCCAAAGATGTGCAGGTTAGGTGGATTGGCCATGCTAAATTGCCTGTAGTGTCCAAGGATTTGTAGATTAGGGGATGGGTCTGGGTGGGATGCTCTGTGGTCGGTGTGGACTTGTTGGGCCAAAGGTCCTGTTTCCACACTGTAGGGATTCTATAAACTATATATCAATATACATCAGAATATGTTTTCAATTGAACAATTATAGAAATATATAAAAATGTATTTTAATGTTCAAATTACTACCAAAATTAATCCTTCAAACTTTGTTAAAACATTTTGAAAGTTCATCAACACGTCCTAATCACTTATCAATTTGAGTGGTGCACATTATTCTTGGTTGCTTTTGGCTGACAATTTGGTTGACTTGCCACAGTTGCTGTCACTCATCATTATCACACGATCAGCATTGTTAGAGATTCTTCCCTCACTCTCTGTCTGTATGCGTGGCCCATTAAGTATTGATCTGAGCTGGCTTTTGTTCCTTTGTGATGTAGCATCATGATCAGCAATGACTTCATTCGATCTGTGTATAGCAGATGCCTTTGTAAGCATCTAGGTAATAAGGATTGGATTTCTGACTCTCACTCTCTGACTGATGCAGAGTTGTGATAGTTTGTTACTCCCTTGTTGGTTTCATTTGCCTCCATCTGAGCAGAGGAAAGTATTCTGGTCAAGATGGCGACATAGTAGGGCACTCCAACGGATCTCCTCTGCTCCTTCTGTTTATTTCTCGTTTTCTTCTCTCTTCTTTTCCCTTTTCCCCCTTTTGGTGTTCTCCTCTGAGGTACAGTGGGCTGGAGGCATGGGACCGAGCAGGAAAAGCAAGCAGGCCCCAAACGGTGTAGGGATGGCCAGTGGGCTTGAGGTCCAAATGATGCAAGGATGGCCAGTGGGCTGAAGGCCCAAGTGGAGCGGGACAGTTATTGGTCTGGGAACTGCTATGGATGGTCAATGGCTTGTGCGCCTAGTTAGACCACGTGTGGAAGCGCCCTGCGCTGATTTACTGCAGGTCCTTTATGGACAGACTGTAATGCTTATCTTTTTAGCTTTATTTCTCAATTTTTTCTAACTTATACTATGAATAACTGTAAGTAATGTACCTTTTTGTCCTTTCTTTTTCTCTTCATTTCTGTATTTTATATCTAAGATCTGTACATGGGTAATTTGCACCTAAGATGTTTCTATACGGGGCAATATTATAAACTTTTTACTGCAATCCTGTACTTATGTACTTGAGTACATGTGACAATAAAGCTTATTCTATTCTATTCTATTGTGGATTTTTCATTCCCAGCATTATGGGTGTGGTTTGAATCTCATGAATGGTTTTGATGTTGAGATCTGTGCATTCTGCCACAGATAGAAGATTTCAGGAACCCAGGTTCATCATGCATATTGGCACTGCAGTATGGTTATGCCATTGTATGGAATTTTGGATTTGTTATACTCTTGTGAGATGGTCTTTTGTAGGTTGTAACACAGAACACCAGAATCAAATTTGGCTACAGGGTGTGTCAACCTGCTTTTTGAGAATATATGATGTTAATGGCTGCTCATCTTACACTGTCTATGTGGTGGAAAATTCACAATATAAAATATTTCGTCATCTTCCAAAGGTTACTTTGCAGCTTCTTGGTTGTTTACTTTATTGGTATGTTGCTGTGCAGTTGGACAACTTTCCATACTGCCATTATTGTGGTGTTGTAACACCTTGTAGATTACCTGGATCTTGTTATGGGGTCTGGCTTGGCTTTTGAAACCAGAGTTTCTGTCCGTACTTACCCAATGTCCATTCATGCCACATGCTCGCTAACTGCAGCAATTGTTTTGCTCATACCCAAAGCATGTAATTGATGTTGGCCTGCTGCTATCACTTCGTGCTGGCATCCATCGTCCAGCATCCATTGTCAATGGAAGGCCTCTTTCTTTGCCTACATGATTTTTCCAGAAGGTTTTGTGAGAGTAGAGGTGATTTCTGGCTTGATTTGCCCCTCTGCAAGTTTTGCTTCAGAAAAAAAATCATACTCCTGTCTCTTGCCTCAGCTTCCAATAAGTCGTCAATAAACGTTCGGATTCTTTCTGTATGACAGGAGTTGGAATCTGTTAACCCAGAGACTGCTTTGTGCTTTGAGCTGATCCTCAACTGCTCCCCACATCTCATCTGGATGTTTTTTTAATTGTCCCTAGAGTAATTAGATGGATTTATTCTGTGAAAAACTCCTTGCTAATTGTAAGTACTAATTTAAAATTTCTCCTCTTCGGCTCATTTGTGGCTTGACCCATGAAATGAAGCTTTTTATGCTGCTTTTGGCTGCTGTATTTAACTTTTGAGTCAAGAAGCTGGCTAAAACTTTGTTTTCCTTATTTTTGTAAAAGCAATACAGAGGCTCCAGCATATATTAGGTGTAGTGCATGTATCAGTCTTGTGACAGTGATTACTCTGCATTGGCACATCAAGTGATAAACTTAACCAAATGAATCTAATTCTACTCTCACTCGGTTACTGCCACATGAAAATCAGATAGATATGCAGAAAGATCATTTTTCTTCCAGAATGTTTATTTGCATGATTAAGGAGAATCACATAAATCGTTTCATGTTTTTATATATGAACATTAAAACAGGCCATTCATCCACTGGAACTTCTGCCCACGTGATGAGATGGCTGACCAATGACCCAACTCCATTTCACTCCTTTGTCTCATATCCCTTAATAGCTTTGGATAACAAAAATCAATCTGGCACTATTTTATAGACCATGCCTTATAGTATATTTTGTTCTGTGCTTATTTCAGTTTATTTTGTGCTGTAAAATAATGTCCAATGGGATCTAACTTAAGGCTATTGCAATATGTTTAATCTAGGATTCTTCATGGTTGCCAAAAGCAGAACAAAACCACCCCATCTGTTTAAATTGGATTCCTGCCCAATATTTTATCATAGCTCACAACTCAACTCTCTTGATAAAAGGAAACCAATCACCAAATCTGTTTTTTTTTTCAGACCAATTACTGTAATTTTTTTTTGTTATATCATCAACAAACTTTTTTAAAGCATTGGTTGGCTCTCTTTTTTTTCAAATTTACTATGCTGTAATACTAAAAACCATTTACTTCTTGAGGTGTTATAATCCCAGCTGATGTTGTTTCTGGACAAGTCAAATCTGAGACCATAATCTGGCAATGATAAATCAGATTTTGATATTTTTTTATTCAACGAGATGGTCTTTCACTGAAACATAAGCTTGCAGTGCTGCAAATCTCATTTAACAATAAAAGAGAAGTTTACTACACAAAAGAAAAGAAGACAAAATGGAATAAACCAAGCAATACACAATATAATCCAATTTGAAAGATTTCAAAACAGGCAGTCAAAACACAGTCCCATCAATCCCAATTACGTCACAGCATTTTTGAAAAACAGAAAGAATTCCCTTCTCTACCACATCTATATGTTTAAGGTAAATGTTTCTTTCAATTCATGGCCTTAAGAATTTGATAACCGCTTCACTGTTTCCACAAAACTGACTTTAGATTTTCTCCACTTCAACTAATCTCATCAGGGTTCTAACAAAATACTTGATGCCTGAAACGTTCAACAGAAATCCTTAAACTGAGGTAACCTATTTCCTAAATTTTCTGAATTATCTCCTTCCTCTAGAAAAAAACTATTCTTTCACTTCTTTAATCTTTCTCCCTCTCTCTTCTGGTTTCAGAAAGGAAGACAACGTAATAATTAAGACCTTTTAAATACAGAGCAAAACAAATGCCACTAAAATCACACGCTCTACATTAAGTGTTACAACATAATCGAACAAAATGGTTGAATCTGTTTTCTGAAAGTCATGTAAATTCAAAGTATTTGGAATGAAATCATGAGTAATTTTCTGGAACAGTTTCATGTAACTATTTCATTAAAAGAATCTTGTTGCATTTTTTACTGAGGAAATTTAGAATTCAATATAGCGGGCAGGATTAACGGGTTTGGAGATGATAAAATCTTTGACTGTGTGGTTGGTAATGAGGAAGAGAGCTGTGGACTGTAAAGAATTCTAATTCCCAAGAATAAGATTGGTACATAAACCAATCTATTTGTTTTTGTAATTTCAGCCTAGTTGCAAATATGGTATCAACAATGGCATTGGAGGTAGTAGGAACTGCAGATGCTGGAGAATCTGAGATAACAAGGTGTAGAGCTGGATGAACACATCAGGCTAAGCAGCATCAGAGGAGCAGGAAGGCTGACGTTTCGGGCCTAGACCCTTCTT
>NC_063335.1:74993107-75047356 GCF_021869965.1 Rhincodon typus | reverse complement strand
TTCCTGCTCCTCTGATGCTGCTTGGCCTGATGTGTTCATCCAGCTCTACACCTTGTTATCTCAACAATGGTATTATTGAGGGGAGATGGTGCCATTCTGGTAATACCACAAGATCAACAATCCAAAGGCCTGGACTAACATTCTGAGGGCACAGGTTCAAATCCAACCATGGCAGATGATTGAATTTAAATTCAATGAATAAAAATCTGGAATTGAAATCTAATCTCAGTGAATATGACAATGATACTATTGACAATTGTCTTACTGATCGTATTCACTAATTCTTTTAGGGTAGGAGATCTGCTGTCCTTATCTGATCTTACTTACATGTGACTCCAGACCCACAGCAATATGTTTGACCCTTAACAGCCCTGTGAACTGGCCTGGTAAGCTGAGACAACAAGGTGCAGGGCTGGATGAACACAGCAGGCCAAGCAGCATCATAGGAGCAGAGAGGCTGACGTTTCGGGCCTAGACCCTTCATCAGAAAAGTTCAAGAGTCATTAGGGATGGGCAAAAATACTGGCCTTGCTTGTGATGTTCACATCCCATGAAATTCTTAAGCATTACTTTCTGAGTTTTCCATGACTTTGTCAAAGTTTGTTTGCTAGTTAAATGCCAACAGCTAACACATTAAAAATAGAAAATAGAGGAATTTCATCAAAAAACATCAATCTATGAATATCACAAAATAGGATTTCAAGAAGATAATATTTTACAGCAATTAAAGTTAAGGAATGTTTTCTGGTCACCCTGATCTGAATAAATTAAACTAATGTAAATCAAACATTTGAGGTGAATTAAGGTGACTCTCATTTGAGTAAGTTTCCAATCATGTCCGAGATTCTTTAAACTCAAAGTTTGTAAATTCAAAGGTCAGTGAATAAGTAAATGAATATTTTAACAGGATGTAGATGGAGATGCTGTGTTTTCCCTTTGTGATGGTTTACTTGATGTAATTCAAGTCATTTGTGTTCTTTCAGATCAAATATTCACTTTTAATTAGGCTTTATTTTTTATCTTAGCTTTAACTTAATTCTCTATATTTCCAATCAATGCTGCAGTAAATTTCAGTCTTAATTTGATCATAACTGAACCATCTTTCCTTTTGAATTTCTATATTGTTGCATTCAAAGCTGCACACCACATTTTTTTAAACTTGAAGTACAATAAAAGGTATAATTTTAAAGTTTCAGTACTTGAATTATTAAAGCTTGAAGTTTAACTTATTGCTGCATTGTACATTTTCCTGCAATCTGGAAAGAAAATACTGATTTAAACATGGTCAACCCTTGGCCTCTCTACCTCTTTCTTTTCCTTTAAAATGCACTTAAAACCTGCTCATGACCATGTTTGATCTCACTAACTGTTGTTCTAGGTAAGAATCATAGAATCCCTACAGCTTGGAAGCAGGCCATTTGGCCCCATAACACCCCTTCAGAGAGCATTCCCACCCAGACCTACCTCATTCCTGTAACCCTGCATTTCCCATGGCTAATCCACCTAGCCTGCATATCTTTGGATTGTGGGAGAAAACCAGATCACCTGGAGGAAACCCACGCAGAAATGGAAAAACGTGCAAAGGTCATACAGACAGTCACCTGAGGGTGGAACTGAACCTGGGTTCCAGGTGCTGTGAGGCATCACTGCTAACTACTAAGCCACTGTATCACCTAGTGGCTCAATGTCAAATTTTGTTCGATGATGCTGGCATAGGAAATGAAAATTAATTGGTGTTTGCTTTATGTGCACAAATCTTTCTGTCATTATAGCCAACTTTTGATTTCTTTTGTACACTCCCCTCTTTTTGACTGACTGCCCTCAAGATTTGAATGTTTTATGAACATTAAGTTCCAGACTCAGAAGGATAGCAGTGAACTCTCCACGTTACTTCTGCAGGGATTGCTAATACTGCGTTGGCAGACCTATCAAGGGCAGATTGGCAAGATATGATAAGAATACCCACTTCAGTTGTCCTTATTTTCCTCAGGTCACCTGGCTGTCTCATTCTCTTGGAAAAACCTTACTCAAATCAAATCACAAGTAACATGTCTCTAGTTGACTTATTTCTGCTTTCAGGTAAGCCTCTAATTCAGTCTTGTTGAGTAATAACGTCATTAAATACTTTTAACAAGAGTTGTAAAAATGGATTGACATGTAATTATCACAACATTCCTGGTACAAACTCTTGATTTTCTTTTGCTTTACACTATATCTTTGTGCTATTATAATGGTTTGATTAATAATCATTTGGCAGTGTCTTTTCTTAATTTGCAATGCTCAGTATTGAGGCTGTTCTTCAGCATAAGCATTTGCCACAGTTCCTAATAAAGGAACTACAGCCTGATTCTAATCAGTATTCAGTTACCTTAACTTGACATATATCCTATTCCAATATAATGAAGCATGCTGACTGCAGATATTTACACATTAATCATAGACACTGTACTCAGCTGCAAACTAATAATCTTGGAGTTCGGAAATGAAAATACGCAAAGAATTCATCAATTAGGATTAATTTAACTGCTCAGTTATTTTCTCTCATAGCAAAAAAGAATCTTCTCATTGTGACCAGGTTGTTCCTTTAGCTCTGGGCCTGCATTTCATCTGATTTCTGTTCTAGAGCCTTCATGTTTTTTGGTGAGATTTCCATCTGTGATACCAGTGGCTCTGTAAATGTGAGGCAGCCCTTTGATTAAAGAACAGAATTCAGGGCCGGCCAGAAAGGCCCTGATATATACTGAAGGCTTCCAGGAAGAGAACAGGGAAGCCTGTAAGTAATTAAAGAACCTGGCATAGCTGATATAATAGATATCCTGCTGAATATAATATCAGGACTTTCTTTTAAAATGCATTGCTCATCGTCCATTCAAAGAATTGGATTTTTACGATTTGATTTGATTTATTATTGTCACATTTATCTAGGTACAGTGAAAAGTTTTGTTTCGCATGCAATACAAGCAGATCATACCATACAAAGTGCATTAAGGTAATAGAACAGAGCGAAGAATACAATGTTATGTTGCGTTGACAGAGAGGAGAGAAGCTAACTGGGTTGTAGAAGAAGTCATGTGATTATGGCAGGAACTAGAGAGAAGTCACTATATCAGCAAAAGTTAAGCTGAAAGTTTTATTAGGGGTTGGGGCGAAGAGTTCTCATTTCTTTTTCCCCTCATTGACTACTAAAAAAGATATTTAGCCTTAAGGGCTGCAGCTCCTGCCTATCTTTTGATAACACAGTGTGGAGTTGGAGGAATACAGCAGGCCAGGCAGCATCAGAGGAGTAAGAAAGTTGACATTTTGGGTCGGGATTTCTGAAGAAGGATCCCGACCTAAAACATCGACTTTCCTGCTCTTCTGATGCTGTCTGGCCTGCTGTGTTCCTCCAGCTCCACACTTTGTTATCTCTGACTCCAGCATCTGCAGTTCTTACCATCTCTGCTAATCTTTTGATGTTGGTTTTTACAGTGTTTTGAAAAACTGACATAGTAGAGTTAAGTTTATTCCCGAACCCTATTTACATTGTGGGAATACGGTCTCAATATGCAAATACTATATCCTAGGCAGAGTCTATTAGAGGTAAATGCGTGCAATAGTAATCACCAGGGCTTGTGCATTCACTGAGGGCCCAGGCTCAGGCAGCACTGTCTCTCTCAATTTCCTCAATGCATTCATAAATAAGCACACTGTGGGCATTCTGCTACAGAACTTGAGATCCACTTGGCCTGGCGTGGGAACCCAATGTTCCTGTGGCCGTTGCATTGGATAGCCAAGGATAGGGGGTGTAGAGCTCCCTTGATTGTGGTCCTGCCCAATACAGGATATGGCCCCACCTAAAAGACCACAAGAGTTGCCAATGCTCAAAATACCCACAATATCCCAAACAACAGTCTGGGAACATCGAAGCATGGTTGACCTTTCAGGCTATGTATCTATATTAATGGACATTATGAACAACTGGAAGATATTGAACTTCAACACATTTCTGGATGAAACAGAATTTTAACCAAGGGAGAAAGGAATTCATAGTTTCTTGGAAAATGAGGTCAACACTTTAACATATGCTGTGAGCAAAATGCTAATTGATAAAGTCTAGAGACTTTAGAAAAAAACAGGCAATCAAAGCTTTTAGGAGGATAAAATATGGCATATATTAGGGTTAATTTCTGGAAAACCTGTTTTAAAAGTGGCTATGGGCTTTGTGCAAATAGTTGCCTTGCAGACCATTGAGATCTCGGTTTGTGTTCCAAAAATCTTGCAGTAAAACCTGCAAGCATCTCCTAGTCCTTCTTGGTGAAGTAATTGCAAACATGATAAAGTTTCTACATTTCAGTATTTTGTAAACTTTGAGAAGCTGAGCTGTAATCATTTTCTAAACACTTAAGATGAGCTGGATTTTCATCTGAATCAAAGCTTGTTTGGAAAACCTTCCAACTGCCTGTAGCTCTCAGCAGTTTAGTTTCATCAATAAGAAAGCTATAGTGAACATTTATCAAATTCTATATTTTGTTTCTCAGAACATGACAAAGAAGGGTGTTTTTCTTTTGCCCTTTTTAAAATGGCATCTCTTCAGTCTTGTATTTGTTTTGTAAAAGTATATTTGTTTGTGTTGGGATTTAAAGGAGAGAAAGCACTCTAATTATGTATTTTACCTTAGATGTTAACCAATTTTGCCACATTTCTTGAAATTTTCTTTGCTTGATAATAAGTGGATTATTTTACATTCCTTATAGAAATCTGGCAAAAGTCTCTTTTCCGGAAAGCAACATAAAAATTAAACAATTAACTAGTTTGGTGATTGACTCAAAGCATCTGGGCTAATGATGTGACTCCTGAAGTGGTGAAGTTTGACGACCAGCATATTCCTCCTTTCTCAGTCACAGCAGCAACTAATGGAAGGAAAGTCAGCCTTTGTCAGAATTAATGAGGAGCTGCTCTTCCAATCACAGGTTGCTCCTTTCCCAAGTTCGCTGCTGATAGGCCCACATTGAATAAATCAGCAGTGAGAAATGACCTGCATCTGGAGAAAGAACGAGCAGTTAGGGAAAGAAATACCAGCAGTGAGGGGGTCACTAGAACTTTGAACTGGAGTCTCATAACTTGAAGCAAGGGCTACCTTTCTCTTGAGCCCAGGAAGGGATTATGTTTTCCAGGTGCTGGGTGTTTCGTCAGCTCTGGGACCACTGAGTGTAAGTGTGAACAAGGAAGAAGCTGCAAGGGAGTGAGGGGAGAAACAGTTTGCAAAACTGAATAGCTGTTAATGGGGAAACTGTTAGTGGCTAACAAAAGCTAGTGTGTAATGGCAGGCTATGTGATAACAAGGCCCGGTGTGTGGGGAAGGGGCTAGGACATGAAAGAGTTCAGGCCCTAAAATTATTGAACTCGATATTGAGTCCGGAGGGCTGCAGGGTCTCCAAACAGAAAATGAGGTGCTGTTCTTCCAGCTTGCTCTGAGCTTTGCTGGAACACTGCAGCAAACCTGAGACAGAGATGTTGGCCAGGGAACAGGATGGCCCACACACTAGGCCTTGTTATCACATAGCCTGCCATTACACACTACCTTTTGTTAGCCACAAACAGTTTCCCCATTAACCACTATTCACCCTCCCAACCAGATTGTTATTCACTCCTTTGTCTGTCCAGCTGTCTTCTTTCCCTTCAGGATCTATCCCCACCTATTGTTTACTCCTTACCCCCTCCCCCCCATCCTATCTTCAGTACATAAATCAACATTTTCTAAGCTACCATCAGTTCTGAGGAAGGATCACTTGACCCAAAACGTTCACTCTGATTTCTCTTCACAGATGCTGCTAGAACTGCTGAGCTTTTCCAGCAAACTCTATTTGTGTTTCTGTTCATCCCTATTAAGACAGCAGACAGCAAAAAGATTCTTCCACTGGGACACTTTCTATAAAATGTCTTTCCACCAATTAAAACCCCAGGCCTAATGGAAACAGCAAACAATTTAATTTCAAAACAATGGCATTTTCCCAGCGGAAGAAATCTTTATGCTGTCTGCTATCACAAGTATGCACAATGATAAATAATGCTCTGTCAATAACAGGAGAGCAATTAGCCCAGCTTTAAGAATAATTTCAAACAGCAGTTCTCCCAAAATAATGAAGAATAGGCCTACATTTTTGACATGACAGGAAAACTTGGGAGATTTGTGAGCATGCCCTGTTCCTGGGATTTTCCTGACTCAAATGTCATTGTGCTAGTAATTTAAAAGCCTAGGCTCCTCCTCTGGGAACATGGGCTTAAATTCCACCTGGCAGCTGGTGGAATTTAAATTCAATTCAACAATCTGGAATTTTTAAAAAGAATCTAATAGTGATCATAAAACTATTGCCAATTGTTATAAAAACTACCTGGTTCAATAATATAATTTAGGGAATGAAATCTGCCCAATCCTAGTCTGACTTAAAAAGGACCTCAAAGCCACAAGAATGTGATTGACTCTTAACTGTCGTCTGAAATGGCCAACAGCAACTCAGTTGTATCACCCCAAAATGAAATAGAATAAAATAAAGTAATGAAACTGGACAGACCATTTGGCATTGACAACCACAAACCCAGTCTTCACGACCCTGCAATGTCGTACTGACTTGCACCAAAATTGGGAGTGAATGTTAATGTTAGTGAGTGGCATACCAACCAAACAGGCTGCTTTCTCCTGGAAAGGTGTCAAGTTTCTCGAGTGTTGTTGAATCTACATTCATCCAGACAGGTGCGGAGTATTCTATTACACTCCTGACTTGTGCCTTGTAGATGGTGGATAGGCTTTGTGTAATCAGGTAGTGAGTTAGTTCCTGCAGACTTCCCAGCTTCTGACCTGCTCTAACAGCCACAGGAAGTACATCGCTTGTCCAGTTCAACCTCTGATATTGATAGTGAGGGATGTTGTGATGGTAATGTTATTCAATGGTATGGGACAGTGATTAGATGGAAATGGTCATTAGCTGGCACTTTACGTTGTGAATGTTATTTGCCAGTTGTCAGGACAAGCCTGGATATTGTGCAGGTTTTGCTACATGTGACATGGATTGCTTCAGTATCTGAGGAGTAGCTAATGGTGCTGAACATCGTACAATCATCAGCCAACATCACCTCTTCTAATCTTATAATGAAGGGAAGGTCATCAAGAAAGAAGCCGAAGATGGTTGGGCCAAGGACACAAACTCCTGCAGAAACGTTCTAGAACTAAGATGACTGACCTGTAAAAACTGTAATCATTTTCTTTATGCACAGTATTTCCCAACTAGTGGGGGATTTTCCTTTTGATTCCCACGGATTTAATTTTTTTCTTGGGCTCCTTGATGCCACACTCAATGAAAAGCTGCCTTGATATCAACAGTAGTTACTGTCCCTGCTGGAGTGCGCTTTTTTATCCATGTTTCAACTAAGGCTGCAATGAGGTCAGGAACTGAGCTGCACTATCAGAATCCAAACTGAGTGTTAGTTAGAAGGTTATTGTCGAGCAAGTGCCACTTCATAGCATTTTTGACAATCTCTTCTACTACTTTGCCGTTGATCAAGAGTAGTTTGAAATGGGCTCACCCGCAACACCACATCCGTGATCTAATAAAAAAAATCCTGACCTTTCCTAATCTCATTTATTTCCTATTATTTCTTATTCTCAAAAGGACCTTCTAAGGATGTGGTGATTGGAACCATGACCAGGTAGATCCCATTGACTATGAAAATCTTAATTGGGACAGTTAACCTGGGCCAGACAGGGAGCCCTGGCTGACAGATATAAACTGAAAATGCAGAAGATCTCCTCAGTTGAGGGACTGGCTTTGAGCTGGCTGGTTACAACCCATGTACTGTGCACATCGAAATAAAAGGTGATTTGGTGATTTGGTGATGGGATACTGGCAATTATTTCAAAGGGTGTGGTCAGGTTTGGGTGACAAGCCTGCACCCTTAGTCACAACTGTTGGCCAAATTAGACTGAAATATATTCGGACTGTGGAACATGCTGATTTCAGCTCATCTTTTAAGGGTTCCCAAAATATTTTGGTCAATTCATGTGAAAACTCTGGATTAAACTGATGTTGCCGGACCGGGGAATTTTGCAGCATGCCTGTTAATTAAACTTATTGATATACATGCAGGCTTTTAATGAAACAAACATGCAAAACGATAGCATTGTGGTGAAGGACAGTAGAGCATCTGGGACCCTGGTGAACAATGGAATAAACAGTTCATTTACTTATTTAATTACATATCAGTAATTAAGGTTCGGTCTGATGAAGGAGCAGCGCTCCAAAAGCTTGTGATTTCAAATAAGCCTGTTGAACTATAACCTGGTGTTGTGTGACTTCTGACTTTGTCCAAGCCCAGTCCAACACTGGCCCCTCGACATCATGGACTGAAAAGGAGAATGAAATTCAACATCAATCAAGTAAAGGAAGAGAAAGAAAAGTAGTTAAAGACTAAAGGCCTAAGCATGAAAGAGTTTAGAAGAGATTGTTTGATTCAATGGATTATTAGGATATGTAACCACATCTGCTTTTATGCCACTTTAATTGAAATATTTTAAGAGAAATTTAGATAAACTCTGCAGGGAAAAATCACAGGTAATTATATTTAAAATAGATGGGTCAGAGATTGGTTTGATCTAGTTTTAAATGTAAAATATTGTGCTGGAAAGCAGATTTCCAAGAAATTGGTTATAAGACTGCAGATGCTGAAGATCTGAAACAAAAGCAGGAATTGCAGGTGTTGCAGAATCTATAGAGAGAAAGGAGAGTTAACATTTCAAATCCAGAGACCCTTCTTCAGGACCCAACTTCTGCCCAGGTTAATATTCAGGAGACACACGTGTTCTGGATCCAAATGATGACATTTGAATTCAATAAAGTCTGGAACTGAAAAGCTAGTCTGATGGTAACTGTGTGAACATCATCAATTTTCATTTTAAAAAAGCAACCGTGTTCACTAACGCCTTACAGGGAAGGAAATCTGCCACCCTTACCAGGATTAACTTCAATGTGACTCCTAACCCACAGCAATGTGGTTGGCTACGCTCTGAGTAACTAGTCACTCAGTTCAAAGGTAATGATAGATGCTTCACGAATCCTGGCCTTGCCAGTGGTGCCAATGTCCCATCTAAGAATAGACAAAAAAGCATCAGGTGTCAACAGGCAATTCTGCAATTCAAACCTTCTGAATGTTTAGAGATAACAAGGTATAGAGCTGGAGGAACACAGCAGGCCAGGCAGCATCAGAGGAGCAGGAAAGCTGACGTTTCAGGTCAGGACCCTTCTTCAGCATGCCTGCTATCTCTTCTGAATTTTTATCCATTTTAAGACAATCTATCAGTAGGAGCAGGAAAGAGAGACGGGGGAAGCAAATGGAAAATGGGAGCAGTGGGACATCAAAGGCCAATCACAGCCCACGGATTTGTTGTGGATTTAAGCAAAATATTTCTGCTCCTCTAAGCACCAGTTCAAACTGAATAAAGACCAAAAAATGCCCTGTTTGCATGGCCTGACCTCAAACAGAAAGTACCACAGAAGATCACATGGAATACAGGGACAATTAGCTATTTGGATACAGAACTGGCTCAAAGGGAGAAGACAGAGTGTGGTGGTGGAGGGTTATTTTTCATACTGGAGGCCTGTGACCAATAGTGTGCCACAAGGATCGGTGCTGGGTCCATGGCTTTTCGTTATTTATATAATGATTTGGAAGTGAACATAGGAGGTATGGTTAGTAAGTTTGCAGGTGACACCAAAGTTGGAGGTGTAGTGGACAGCAAAGAAGGTTACCTCAGAGTACAACAGGATCCTGATCAGATGGGCCAATGGGCCGAGGAGTGGCAGATAGAGTTTAATTTAGATAAATGTAAGATATTGTGTTTTGGTGACGGCAGGACTTATACACTTAATGGGAAGGTCCTAGGGAGTGTTACTGAACAAAGAGACCTTGGAATGCAGGTTCATAGTTCCTTGAAAGTGGAGTCACAAGTAGAAAGGATAGTGAAGAAGATATTTGGTGTGCTTGCCTTTATTGGTCAGTGCAATGAGTATAGGAGATGGGAGGTCATGTTGCATCTGTACAGGATATTGGTTAGGCCACTATTGGAATGCTGCATGCAATTCTGGTCTCCCTGCCACAGGAAAGGTGTTGTGAAACTTGGAATGGTTCTGAAAATATTTGCAAGGATGTTGCCAGTATTGGAGGGTTTGAGCTACAGGCAGAGGCTGAATAGACTGGGGCTATTTTCTCTGGAGCGTCGGAGGCTGAGGGGTGACCTTATAGAGGTCTATAAAATCATTAGGAGCATGGATAGGGTAAATAGGCAAGGTCTTTTCTCCAGGGTGGTGGAGTCCAAAATTAGAGGGCATAGGCTTAAGATGAGAGGGGAAAGATTTAAAAGGGATCTAAGGGATAACTTTTTCACACAGATGGTCATGCACGTATGGAATGAGCTGCCAGATGAAGTGGTGGAGGCTGGTACAATGACAACATTTAAAAGGCATCTAGTTGGGTATATGAATAGGAAGGGTTTAGAGGGATATGGTCCAAATGCTGGCAAATGGGACTAGAATTATTTGGGAAATCTGGTCGGCAAGGACAAGTTGGACCAAAAGGTCTATTTCTGCACTGTACATCTCTATGACTCTATGACTCTAACTGGAAAAGGCAATCAACGTAGGTAAGGCTTGACTTTTCAGAAACATTGCAACAGAATCCTGAAACTGGTGTCGGATGCTTCTTTGCATATTAGCATTAGATACTGACACCAGTAATGTAACGCCAACTATGTCACTGACATCAATCAGGCATTCAATCTTTTACCCAGAAATTAATCTAAATTGCACTCAGGTTATGCCCCAGAAATGAAAACCATGCACTTCAATATCTCCCCTTATAAATGTAGTTTGGGGGGACAGTGTTATGAGAGACTGAAACAACTTCCTTAATGCTTGAATATCTAATGTTCATCATAGAATCAGAACTGGTAGGCTCGCAGGAGACAGAGCAGGAATAAAAGTGTCTTTTTCTAAGTGGCAGACATTGACAAGCGGGGTACCACAGGAATCAGTGCTAGGACCTTGCTATTAACAATATTTATTAATGATTTAGTTTGAGGAAACTGAACATAATCTCTCCAAATTTGCAGATGACTCAAAGCTGGGTGGCGCATGAGGTGGATAAAAAGATAGTTCAATGTGATTGGGACAAGCTAAGTGAGTGGACAGATTCACAGAAGATGCAGTAAAATGTGGATAAATGTGAAGTTATTCACTCTGATAGCAAAAACAGGAAGACAGATTATTAGCTGAATGGTGATAGATTGGGAAAGGGGGAGACGTAATGACATCTGGGTGTCCATATACATCAGTTGCTGAAAGTAAACATGAAGGTGAAGCAGTTGGTGAAGGAGGCAAATGGTGTGTTGGCCTTCATAGAGAGAGATTCATGCCCAGGAGCAGTGATCACTTGCTGAAATTGTACAGGGCCTTAGTGAGACCACACCTGGAATAGTGTGGGCAGTTTTGCTCTTCTTTTATGAGGAAGGATGTTCTGGCTATGGAGGGAGTGCAGCAAAGATATACCATACCTAGTCCTGGGATAGCAGGACTGATGTGTGAAAGTGAGAATGGAATGGTTAGGACTATACTCACTAGAGTTCAGAGAATGAAGAAGGATCTTACAGAAACTTATAAAATTCGAACAGGACGAGAGAGGATAAATACGACTGTATGATGACTGGGATGTCTCGAACCAAGGATCACAGTTTAAGGATACGGGGTAAGCCATCTTGGACTGAGATGAAGAGAAATTTCTTCACCCAGTGAGTGGTGAAGCTGTGGGATTCTCTGCCAAAACATTGATTGTCATCAAGAAGGAATTAGATGTAGGATACCAAGTTGGATGATCAGCCATGATCACATTGAATAGCGGAGCAAGCTTGAAGGATCAAATAGCCTACTTCTGTTTCTATCTTCCAATACAACATACAATGGGACTCTTCAACCCATCATGTCTACCCTGGTTATCAAGCACTTACCTACTCTAATCCCGTTGACCAGTACTCGGCCCATAGCCTTATATGCTATAGCATTTCAAGTGTTCATCTAAGTACTTCTTAAATGTTGTTATGGGTAATTGAACAAAAAAGAGTATTAACAATGTAGTTATATGTCCATAATGTACATTTTGTCAATATTATTGTAAACATGATAAATCATCAACAACAATAAAACAGTTTGAATAGGCTAATTCAATATTTCTACCATGGGTTGTTCTTACTTCATGTCCCTGAATTGACTTTTTACAAATTTAGCTAAAGATGCTCCAGGAATAAAATGCTGTGATATCTGTAGCAGTGAGATTGAACATCCAATTTAAGTGTTTAGTTCTACAAAATCAAACATGGCAGGCATTTCCATGAGTTACATAAGCTGCTCTATATATCAATAGACGTTGCTTAAGTAGGAGTGGCATAGTACAAACTAGAACTGACATTATATATATTACAAATGGCCAAATGCACTTTAGGTTTGTAAAAGCCTAACCAACTAAACTGCTTTTAGCAGTCTTCAACTACATTTCAGTGAGTTGCTCATTAGGAGTGAGCACTCCAGAGACACATAGGAATAGTTAGCTACATATTCCTGTTCCATGTCAGCCTTGCTCTGTAATAGCATTCTTGCCCAAGTCAAAATGTTGCAGGTTGAATACTCACTTCAGAGACCTACTAGATAATGTCAACTGTCACTCCAGTGTACCAATAAGATGTGCAGCTCCACTGAGAATTCTGTCCTAAGCAGAGTCTGACTGTATTGACATGGGCCTTTAAAAAGATCCATTGACCCCCTGTACAAAAGTTCACTGAGAACCAAGATGAAAAGGAAAGGTCATCTAATCCCATGGTATTTTGCTGTTTTGGAACATCAGCCATAACCAAAGGTCCATGATTCAATTGACCATTTTCAAAAAGGTCTGACTTCTCTCTATCCTCTTTGTCTTACTGCCAATTCGCATCAGACCTTCTGACCTGAAGGATTTACTAGTCCCAAACTCTCCAATTTCTTGGGACATCTCTGGGTCATTAGGCTTAAAAAATTAAGATGGAGACGCCAGAAACAATTCTTTTTTTAAAATGGCATTGTAGCTTATACTGATGCAGTTCCACAGCTGGTACACTTGGGATGGCACGGTGGCACAGTGGTTAGCACTGCTGCCTCACAGCACCAGGGACCCGGGTTTGATTCCACCTACGGGTGACTGTCTGTGTGGAGTATGCACATTCTCCCTGTGTCTGTGTGGGTTTCCTCTGGGTGCTCCGGTTTCCTCCCACAGTCCAAAGATGTGCAGGCTAGGTGGCTTGGCCTCGTTAAATTTCTCATAGTGTTCAGGGATGTGTAGATTAGGTGGGTTATAGGGGGATAGGTCTGGGTGAGATGCTCTGAGGGTCGGTGTGGACTTGTTGGGCCGAAGGGCCTGTTTCCACACTGTAGGGATTCTATGCTTCATGCATGTGACTCCAGACCCAAAGCAATGTGGTTGACTCTCAATTTCCCTCTGAAACGGCCTAGCAAGCCATTCAATTGCACCAACCATTACAAAGCCTCAAAGAAATGAAACCGGACAGATCACTTGGCATCACCCTAGGCACTGGAAAAGACAATGTCAGAAACAGCCCTATCGTCCCTCCCTAACATCTGGGAGTTAGTGCCAAATTTGGCAGAGCTGTCTCACAGAATAGTCAAGCAACAGCCTGACATAGCCACCCTCATGGAATCACACCTTACAATGTTCCAGACACCACCATCACCGTCCCTGGATATGTTCTGTCCCACCAGCAAGACAGACCTGGCAGGAGTGGCAGCACAGTAGTATACAGTTGGGAGTGAGTTGCCCTTAGAGCCCTCAACATTGATTCAGGACCCCATGGAGTCTCATGGCTTCAGGTTAAACGTGGTCAAGGAAACCCCCTGCTGATTACCACATACCGCCCTCCCGTGGCTGATGAATTGGTACTTCTCCATGTTGAACAGCACTTAGACCAAGCACTGAGGATGGCAACAGCACAAAAGGTATTCTGGTTGGGGAATTTCAATGTCCACTATCGACAGTGGCTGGGCAGCAGTATTACTCACCTAGCTGTGTGGGTCCTAAAGGATAGTTTCTAAACTGGATCTGCAGCATGTGGTGAGGGAACCAACAAGAGAGAAAAACATACTTAACATTATCCTTACCAATCTGACAGCTGCAGATGCATCTGTCCATCGTAGAATCGGAAAGAGCGACCACCGCACAGTCCTTGTGGAGAGAAAGTCCCACCTTCACATTTAGAATAACCTCCATCATTTTGTGTGGCGCTATCACCATGCTAAGTGGGACAGACTTCACACAGATTTAGCAACTCAAGACTGGACATCCATGTGGCACTGTGGGCCGTCAACCGCAGCACAATCTGTAACCTCATGGCCTGACATATCCCCCACTCAACCATTACCATCAAGCCAGGGGATCAACCCTAGTTCAATGGAGAGTGCAGGAGGGCATGCCAGGAGCAACATCTGATAAAGCCACCAAACAGGACTACTTGCACGCCAAACAGTATAAGCAGCAAGTGATAGACAGAACTAAGCGATCCTACAACAAATGGATCAGATCTAAGCTCTACAGTCCTGCCACATCCAGTCATGAATCGCTGGTGGACAAATAAACAACTCACTGGAGGAGGAGGCTCCACAAGTATCCTCAATGATGGGAGAGCCCAGCATATCAGTGTAAAAGATAAGGCTGAAGCTTTTGCAGCTATCTTCTGCAAGTGGATGATCCATCTCAGCCTCCTCCAGTGGTCCCCAGCATTACAGATACCAGTCTTCAGCTAACTTCATTCACACCACGTGATATCAAGGAACAGTTGGAAGCACTGGGTACTGCAAAGGCTACACGTCCTAACAATATTCTGGCAATAGTACTGAAGACTTATGCACCAGAACTTGCTGTTTCCCTAGCCAAGCTGTTCCAATACAGTTATAACACTGAATCTACCCGACATTGTGGAAAATTGCCCAACTTCGTCCTTTACACAAAAAGCGTCAGACAATTACCGCCCCATCAGTCTATTCTCAATCATCAGTAAAGTGATGGAAGTTGTCAAAATCAGTGCTATCAAGCAGCACCTACTCAGCAATAACCTGCTCAGTGACACCCAGTTTGGATTCAAACAGGGCCATTCAGCTCCTGACCTCATTACAGCTTTGATTCAAACATGGTCAAAAGAGCCGAATTCCAGAGGTGAGGTGAGAGTGATAGCCCTTGATATCAAGGCTTCATTTGATCAAGTGTGGCATCAAGGACCCCTGGCAAACTGGAATAAGTGGGAATCCAGGGGCTAACTCTCCAGTGGTCAGAGACATACCTGACACATAGTAAGATGATCATGGTTATTGGAGGTCATTCATCTCAGCTCCAGGATATTTCTGCAGGAGTTCCTCAGGGTCATGTCCTTGGCCCAACCATCTTCCATTGCTTTATCAATGACCTTCCCTCCATCATAAGGTCAGAAGTGGGGATGTTCACTGGTGATTGCACAATGTTCAGCACTAATTGCATCTCCTCAGATACTGAAGCAGTCCATGTTCACATGCAACAATATCCTGACAATATCCAGGCTTGGGCTGACAACTGGCAAGTAACATTGGTGCCATACAAATGCCAGTGGATGATCGTCACCAAAAAGAGATAATCGACCCACCACCCCATTGACATTCAATGGTGTTACCATCACTGAATACAACACTGTCAACATCCTGGGGATTATCATTGACCAGAAACTCAACTGGACTCACCACATAAACACAGTGGCTGCAAGGGCAGGTCAGATACTAGGAACACTGTGGCAGGTAACACACTTCCCGTCTTCCCAAAGCCTGTTCACCATCTACAAAGCACAAGTCAGGAGTGTGATGGAATACTCCCCAGTTGCCTGGATGAGTGCAGCCCCAACAACACTCAAGAAGCTTGACACCATCCAGGACAAAGCAGCCCGCTTGATTGGCACCATATCCACAAGCATTCACTCCCTCCACTACCGATGCTCAGTAGCAGCAGTGTGTACTATCTACAAGATGCACTGCAGAAATTCACTAAAGATCCTCAGACAGCACCTTCCAAACCCACAACCACTTCCATCCAGAAGGACAAGGGCAGCAGATGTATGGGAACACCGTTACCTTCAAGTTCCCCTCCAAGCCACTCATCATCCTGATTTGGAAATGTATTGACGTTCCTTCACTGTCGCTGGGTCAAAATCCTGGAATTCCCTCCCTAATGGCATTGTGGGTCAATCCCAGCAGGTGGGCTACAGCAGTTTAAGAAGGTGGCTCACCACCACATTCTCAAGGGCAACTAAGGATAGGCAAGAAATGCTGGCCAGCAAACAACACCCACATGCCACAAATGAGTAAATTTAACAAAAGTTCCTGTTCCTAAAGTAATGTCCTGTCAATTTTGAAACAGTTCTAAGGATTCAAAAACATACGGTCCATGCCCCCTATTTTTTAACTTTTTTTACCAGGGGCTTTTTTGAGGGGAAATAGAATGTAAAGAAAATTAACGTCATACACCTGACTGTAAAGGAAAGAAAAACATTAAGATAGGATGACACAAATGAACACAGCACCTGCAGCTCTGAAGAGGGGTCACTGGACCTGAAACCTTAACTCTGCTTTTGTTCCACAGATGCTGCCAGACCTCCTGAACAAAATTATGGATGAACAAACAAATGAATAAACAGAAATTACAGAAACAGTGAAGAAAGAGAGTGAGCAGAAATCAAAAGACTCAAATACAACATAACACAGATCCATTTTAAAGTTGCCCTGAAATGTTCCCCTGCAAGACCCTGTTAAATGCCAAGTAGAAAGAACCAACTCAGAGCAGGAATAGGCAATTCAGCCCCTTGAGCTTGATTTTGCTGATCTCATGTTGGCTTCAAGTCCACTTTGCTGCCCAGTCCCCATAACCCTTCAACCCATTACTCATTTGTTGCAAAGTGAAAGGTGGGTGAAAGTATCCTGACTAACATTGACTAGTTTACATTTACCCTTTTTCACTCAGGCATGTTACGCAGTGAGATAAAGGGCACAACAGTCAGGGAAAGATCTGAAACAACTTGATTGAAAACTTTATCAGGCAAAAATAACATTTATCAGATTCTACTACCATACTTTAATTAAACTCTGTCAAACTCTATCAATTGCTTCACAGAGCTCTTCAGTAAACAGTCTTAAATCTCTAAGCAAAAAGTCTCAAAACTACACTAACTATCTACTTCTGACACACACTTCTGAGGATTCACTGCACCTTATCCACAGTTCCATACAATGTATTTGAACTGTTTGTATGAAAGGACTGGCAATACCCATTCAATAAGGCTGGGACAGGCTATTCCTCACTGTTTGAGGGTTGGATGATGCTTTGGGATCTGCACTTGTTGATTTGGGCTCCCCCTGTCACTTAGGGCCGGTTCTCATCTTTGGATTGTCTCACCAAGATAGTTTCTCTGGGTCTGATCAGTCTGGTGATGCTCCCTACGAGGTACCAGGAGCTGGAGATGCTGTGCAGCTAGGTTGCCTGCTGAAGAGACTCTTGAATATGTGCACAGAGCAGAGCCAGCTAGGGCTTCAGTTTAGCCCTTTTATCCCCTTCTTCAAAGATTCTGTGGCCTGTGTCCAATACCAGCATTTGGCAAGGGCAGGAAGATCCGATGAGGTGACATTTCATATTTGAAGGTTGCAGAACATGCTTTTAAACTTTCCAATGTGAAGTGCTGTCCTTGTCACACTATGCCTCTGGCCACTGACTGAGCTGAGCACCAAATCTATGTATCATTCTTGTCAAAGCATGTTCACTAGAATTGTAAACAATGATCTATTCTGAAACAATGAGGCTGTTAGTACCTGGCCAGTCCTGTCTGGTTTCAACAAGAAGTTAATTGCCCAAGGTGTGGCTGCTTGAATGCTGTCTATTCCAGCTAATTGCAGAGTCGGGCTCAGTTTAAACTTGACTTCATCATTTTGAGTTTTAAATCTATGCTCTTGAAAAAATGTCAATATTTCTGTAACAATCCTGGTGGTCATGGGTCACCTGACCACAAACTATTAACATCTCTGTCTCCTCCTTAAACTTATACAGTGATAGCAATGTAAAGCGTTGGGAAAACTGAAGCTCTATGTGCTTCCAAGAAATGCCTTAAAATTATTGGCCCTGGCAGCATTACAGTTGTTGATTTGTGTTTCAGAAATGACCAAGTTCATTGCCAAGCTGTTCCAATGGAGGTACAGTACTAGCACTTGTCCACATAAAAAAACAAATCCACTCTAGTCAAATGCCATTCCATCAGTTTACTTCCAATTATCTGCAGTGATGGAAGGTGCTGACAGTGTTAACAATTGGAAATAATTACTGATAGCCTGCTCAGAATTATTCAGTTGGGCTCTGATTGGATTACTTGACTCAAAACAAATTAATGCCTTCATCCAAACATGAACAAAAGAGCTGAATTCTGAGGTGATGAAGGAGATTCTTTCTTTGACATCAAGGCAACATTAGACGGGGTGCTACAAAGAGCCATAGTAAAACTGAAGTCAGTGAGAAATGAGGTGAAAATCTCTCCACTTGATTGTGTCATATCCATCACAAAAGAAACTGGTTATGGTTTTTGGAGGCAATTATCTCAGCTTCAGGACATTGCAGTAAGAATTTCACAGTGTTTTGTCCCTAATTCCAACCAATTTCAGCTGTTTACAACAAGTTTTCATCGACATTATGGGCTCAGTTTTTGTTCCTGGGTCAGGTGAACAAAGGCGGCAGAATTCCAGGCTCTTTCCAAAACTAGCCTTTAGGAATGTCTGTCTACAATCAGCATTTACAGCCCAGGGGAACAAGCTCGTTTGAAAATTGGCCTGGGCATGCTGGGAAGAATTGAGGAGGCTGCTGTCCAACTAGGCATAAAACCACAGAGTGTGCAAAAAGTAAATAACAAAATGAAAACATGAAACATTGCTCAACCCCTCAACCTCAGACACTCCCAATGCCCCATCCATGTAGCTAAAGCCCTGTACCCATCTTTTATGGCCCCTCATACCGACTCTTCCACTCAATACTCCTCTACTCTTTACCCATGGTTTTCTACACCCTCTACCATTGCCAATGATATAGTGTTCCCCCATATGTTAACATAGTGCTACCTAATGCCAACTTATGGTGCACCCACCTTTCCTCCTTTATCTACCATGTCAACTCACGTAATATACATGCACACAAACAAAATATTATTGCAGACTACACTGTTGAGAAAATCGCTATCATTCATAAAAACACGGTTTAACACTCTGGACAGGTCTGATAGTTCCAATGTGTTTATGTACTTTTCAGGCACAATCCTCTCTACTGTTATCAATCCCAAAGGATATGCAACTCTCATTACACACCTGCAAAGGTACCATATGTTCCTTAATGAAGCCCAACCTTACCTAAAGGTGTCTCAGGGCTGTATGCATTGAGCTAACCTACCTCTCTACGGGGATCCCATGGCTATCCAAACAAATCCACAATGTGCAGAACCGCTAAGAGCAGGCCTGAAATATTCAGTCTCAGTTTCTATTCTTCAGAGGTTCTATTTCAGTCAGGCAACTGGCGATTTAATTGAGCAGCTTTCTCTGTAAAATGTATATAGACAAAGCCCAGCCTGACTCCACTCATGTGAATATGCTCAGGGGTTACTTCAGGTCACTTCTGCCATGCTGGAGAACCTCTCCATTATGGCACAAATGTGGGCAAATGGCAGAAGTGGTAAAGCTCGCTCATAATTTCACTGTACTCAGCACCATTCCCACTTCAGATAGTGATGCCACATGTGTTCACATGAAACAAAGCCTGGACGTTTAGGTCAGTTTTGAAAAGTGACAAGTGATATCCATGTCACACAAGTGGCAGGCAGTGACTATCTCCAACACAAAAGAATCTCAACCATCATTGTTTGATATTCGATTGCTGAATTTCCCCATTATCAACTACCAGAGTGTTAATATTAACCAGAAACCTAATTGGATTAGCCATCTGAATACAGTGGCGATGAGTACAGTTGGACGACTGAGAATTCGGAAGTGAAATATTCATCTTCTAATTGTCAAAAAACCTGTCCACCATTTGTAAGGTATAAGTCACGAGTTTGATGGCGTATTCTCCATCTGGATGGGTGAGCTCAAGCAGCGCTCGAGAAGCTTGAGGCCATCTAACGAAAAATCAGCCTGCTTGATTGGCACTCAATGTACAACATACATGGCTACAGCAACTCCTTAAACCTCTTTTGACAGTACCTGACAACCAGCAAACTCTAGAAGAATAAGGACAGCGTATGCATGGAATTTCCACCAGCTCCAAGTTCTCTTCCAAATCAAATGCCACCCTGACTGAGGCATGCATCATGATTCTGCCACTGGGTTAAGATCCTGGAATTTTCTCTCCCCAAGTGAGAAGGCACCCCACCACCACCACTTTGAGGGCAATTACAGAAGAGTAATGAAATACCACTGAAGTTCAAATTCCACAAATTAATGAAAAAAATAAAGCTGCATACAGCACATAGCACCCTAAAAAATGTGATAATGGCAAAAAAACACTTGTTCCTGCAAAGATCTGAGCAATAGTTCGCACAGAATGAGTTAGAGCAACTCCTACTCTTGATAAAAATGCAATGAAGTATGGACACTGGAGAAAGAAATAAACCTGAAAATTGTGGAAATGTGAGTGAAATGCTGCAGACTTTTAGTGGAAAAGGTTGCAAGTGGCTTTTTGAAGGATCATGTCAAACAAATCTTGGCATAAAGGGTGTGACTGTGAACTGAACCATCTCAGCAACAGCTGTCTGGGCTGGTTAGCTGACTGACAAAAGCAAGGATATTCATTGAATGGCAGCAATGAGAAGATGAACACTATCTTCATGAGGTGACTACAAGTTATTTATTCTCCTCACACCCACTGCTACACCCCAACAGTTGCATCTCAGCAATCCTTGTAATCTCCTAGAGGACTGATTGCTGCACTCCTACTGCACGACCCTTTTCACACCAATCCACAGTAATAATAACAACTATCTGACCTTGTCTAATGGAAATATGAGCATTCAGTGTGGCACTCAGATGTTGAGAATGGCTGTTTTTGAGAGACAATGGAAGATGCAACTTCAACCATTGGATATTGCACACAATGAGAGAGCAAGATTGGGGACCCGTGCCATGCTAGAATGGATGGGCTTTAAGCCAAAAGCCAAATGCCAATTTGGTGCTAGACTCCTCCTTATATATTAACATTGACTGGAGGGTTTCTAAGTGGGTTTTGAAATGCATCTGTTGTGTTATACTTATCGAAGGTGTTCTGTAGGCTCCACCATTAATTTGCTTATCTGGGTTTTCTCGGTCAAAATCCATCTGCAAACTCACCCTTCAGTGAGCTGGCATCTGAGTTATCTTTGCTCCCTGCTTTGGATGCAGCACACTCACACCAAGGCTTAACATTGTACAGGTCTCCTCGGATCTAAACTCTTAGATGTGTTCATTGTCAATATCTAAATTAATAATTGCGAGGATAAAATCAAGTGGCAGTGCTGTGCCTTCATCATCACTATGTCCTTGGTTGGTCCCTCATGGCCTAATTAGGTTTCAGTTCTTGGGTATGTGAAAGGGAAAAATAACACAAGGGAAGATATGTGTTTACATGTCTTAGTTCAGAGACGGAAATGTAAACAATGCATTAAAAAATAAAACTTGTAATCCTGAAGAGAGAGAGTCGTGTGGCTTGAGAGACGGCGATATGTGAGAAGAAAGATTGGATATGAGTATCTTTGACAGATCCAGCCTTGTCATTGAAAACAGCAGATATGGCTGTTGCACTGACGGCAAACAGCATCATCTCCAAGTTAGTATATGTAGATGTGCCTGTCCCTTTCAATTAGTACTAGCTGTGTCCGGTTTTGCGCCACACTTTCCTGTGTGAGCAAGTGATGGAGTCAACTAAATTTAACCATAGGCTCCGGAATATGGACATTGCACGAAAGTAATTGGTCCTGACTCCATACTTGCTGACAGCAGAAGTGCCTCAGAAATGTTACCACAAGCAGCCCCTTATGTGGGCCACCCACTGGTTTGCCATTCAATTAAAGTTGGTTTGCAAAATCCAGATACTGTTGGCTTATCAGAGGGCCAACAGCTCTGTTGCCATTGCAGTGCCACCAGGAGAGGAGATCACTGCTGAGATACGCAGGATATTTTGGGAGCTGGATCAGGCTGAAAATCCCTCATGGAGCTGCGTTAGAGGAGGAACTCCTCTGTGGAGATCATTGAGTCTACAGGGTCTGCCTTTCCTATTTCAATTTCCCACTAGGGTCATTGAGCCTAATCTACTGCAGGAAGGTTGTCACTATTTAGCTGGAAGTCTCTTCATGAGGTGGGGAAATTGCCCTGTCACTGATTGCACTGTAAAATGGTTTTTAATAATATCTTTAATTGTTAAAGTATGAACCCTTTCTGCATCCAGAAATGTCACTGGGATATGCTCCACCTCCGAATCTGTATCATACTAATCAGCAAAATTCCGACCGGTAGGTCAGTGAGTGTCAGACAATCGATTTAGCTGCTGTAGTTATCAAGGCTGAACTGCAAAAACATAAGAGCATAAGAGCATATGAAATAGGAGCAGGAGTAAGCCATCTGCCCTGTTGACCAACTCCGCCATTCAATAAGATCATGGTTGACCTTTTCATGGACTCAGCTCCACTTACCCAACCACTCACCATAATCCTTAATTCCTTTACTGTTCAAAAACCTATCTATCTTTGCCTGAAAAACATTCAACAAGGTAGCCTCAACTGCTTCACTGGGCAGGGAACTCCACAGATTCACAATCTCTTGGGTGAAGAAGTTCCTCCTCAGTCATGAGTCTACTCACCCTTATTTTGATGCTATGCCCCTAGCTCTAGCTTCACCTGCCAGTAGAAACAACTTTCCTGCTTCTATCTTATCTCGTCTCTTCATAACTTGATATGCTCATAAGTGAGTCTGCCAGCTGCAAAATAGGAAAATGAGGCTTAAAGCAATGCCCGATGAAGGTGAGGTAAAGTGTATGAATGTTAGGGATGTGGCCTTATCAAGATGAGATTGGTTGTAGGTAAGAAGGGGAGGTATAAAATTGAGCAGTGTCTGGCACTATGAAACTGAGACTATTGCAGTGGAAGCTGATGTAGGTGGTGGCATATGATGCATTCATTGATCTTGACCACTCAGGTGACACGACTGAATTTTTTTGTCACTGGATTCAGCACCTTGTTCTGATTCTCAGCATTAACCTCCATGGCTTTCAGCTCCGACACATTTTGTGTGTGATTAGAGGATCCTTTACTTCCCTGCAGATACAAGTTATCTCTGTTTCTTTAATCACCTTCACCATAGCCTCCAGTGTGTCCAAAACCCTTGGAGCCCTGCACTGTCACATATTGCTTCATTCTTTTTGTTCTATTCATTAACGGGATGAGAGCGCCACTGGCTAGGCAGCTTTTTTTGTCCATCCCTAACTGCCTAGAGGCAGTTCAGAGTTAACCACATTGCTGTGGGTTTGGAGTCACGTGTAGGCCAGACCAGGTAAGGATGGCAGTTTCCTTCCCTAAAGGACATTAGTGAACCAGGTGGGTTTTTCCTGACAATCGACAATCATTCGACCCTTAATTCCAGATATTTTATTGAATTCAAATCCCACCATCTGCCATAGTGGGATTCGAACCCGGATCCCCAAGATATTATTTAGGTATCTGGATTAACAGTCCGGCGATAATACCACTAGGCCATTGCCCCACGCCCCCAAACTTCTTCACTGGGTTTCAAAGCAAATTCACTTCCTCTGAAATTGTCATCAGAAGTTTCAAGCGCAATGTTCCCTTCATTTAAATCCTTTTAAACAGTGTGGGCTAGGTTAAAATGGTGTTAGCAAGTTACAGTGTTGGATCTGCTGGTCATTGGCATGTCGCCCACGCTGGCTGCACACATGTAGCAATCAATGAAATGAGCAGACAGCACAAAATATATCCAGCCTGAGTTATTTTGGCTGGGTGCCAGATAATTGCAGATGACAATATGCCTATTTTTAGGTTATCCAATTTAACTCAGCCAGAAGCAACTCCAAAAAGGTGGAGGAGGTTGCTTTTTTCTTAGCCCCATAGAATATATTCTCAGTGGGGAAGATGGTCTTGCTCATCACCAAAAGGGACATCACGGAGGATGTTACTGCTGCTATCACTGAATGGACCAATGATGAGGCCAGCTACACAATAAATCCTCCTTTTTATTAATCCCACCTTCTGCCAATCCCACAATTTCCTCTGGCAGAGAAGCTCCAGAAAGTGTAGGCACACAGTTTTTACTTTCTTTTGACGCATCATCTCAGCCCGACCCTTGTCCCTTTTTTCTTTCAAAACTCAAACTCTGAATGTTCCCTATCCCTTAAGGAAGAAAATAATTGAAAAATAAATATCATTGAATCTTGTGATGAGACAGAGAAAAACTGCAGGAACTAAAATGCACATCCTAAGCATACCTCAGACACTAACTCACCAGAAACCATGTTCATTTACTAGTTCTGCTACAGAGGATTCAGATGAGGACTTGGGTGGTCCATTTTAAAGAAGGAGGTTAATAGGTGCATTGAAGAACATACCAGAGTTCCTACACACATTTTATATCTAATTTAAAGAGTCCAGTAGTAATTACTATGGAACTTCAAGTACAGCTTTGAGTCTATCCTTTCCAATCTGAAGCAGGTCATTGAATGCACCCTAAAGAAAACATTGATATCTTAGCTCCTGTTGCAGAACAAACAACTCTTAAATATCCAAGTGTTACACTAAAATCATAGAATCCCTACAGTGTAGAAACATGCCATTGAATCCACAACAGCTCTCCAGAGAGCATCCCAAGCAAACCCACCCAGTCTTTACCACCCTACATTTCCCATGGCCAATCCACCTAACCTACACATCTTTGGACTGTGGAATGAAACCAGAGCACCAGGAGGAAACCCACGCAGATACAGGGAGAATGTGGAAACTCCACACAGACAGTCACCCGAGGCTGGAATCAAACCGGGGTCCATGGCGCTGTGAGGCAGCGGTGCTAGCCACTGAGCCAGCATGCTATCCCTCCGATTTGTTCCTGTATTTAAGGAAGGATATAATGGCATTGGAGGCAGCGCGAATGAAATTCACTAAACTGATTCCTGGGCTGACTTACCAAGAACAGCTAAATGGATTAGGCCTTTATTGATTAGTGTTTAAAAGAATGGGGGATAACCCTGTTGAAGCATACATGATTCAGAGGGGACTTAGGCTCAATGTTGAGAAAATGTTTTCACTCGGGGAGAGTCTCAAACTAAGAGACATAGTTACAGAGGAAGGGGACACTCATTTGAAATAGAGATGTAAGGGAATTTCTTTTCTCCCAGAAGACAGTGAATGTTTGGAATTCTCTACCACAGAGAAGTGGAAGTGGGTCACTGAAAGTTTTTAAAGAGAAGCTGGATAGATTTTTGAAATATTGCCGAGTTGAGGACTTTCTGGTGTGAAAGCGGAGTTGGGGCTGTAACAGATCGGCAACGATCTTACAGAATGTTGGGGCAGGCTTGAATGGCCTACTCCTTCTTCTATTACTTATGATCTTCTTACCTTAGGATTAATCCATCAATGAAGTAAAACAGTAATAACAGTTTTTTTTCAAACTTCAAGGCTCACAATGTACATCAGACCAAGTTAACATGTAAGGAAAATGGAGTTGAATTAAATGCCCCAAATAGTATTCCATGACTTTCCATTATGTCCTCCCATTCTAAGAACTAAATTAGCCCTTAACATATTAAGTAAAAAGTAGCCATGCGTAGGTGATAGGCTTTGCATGGCTCAATCTAAAATGCATTGTCTGACCTGAGATGGCATCTCTTGTATACATTGATAAAACCTTTAGTTATCTCAGCGTAGTGACTTGAAAGAAATTCTGGGATTTGCATATTAATCAATTGAAAACTGTATCTCCTTTCTAACAGATTAAAGATTTAACAGGAAGGAGTCAGCCAGCCATTTTAGGTTCATTCAATACATTCGCCTCAACTGGCCTTTGATCTTATAAATTCTATGTCTTGACACCTCCTCTCTCACTACACCTGAGGAAGGAGCAACGCTACGAAAGCTAGAGTTTTCAAATAAACATGTTGGACAATTATCTGGTATCATGTGACTTTTGAGCTTGTTCAACCTGGATACTCAGCTAAGTTGTGCCACTTCCTTCCTATCCATAAACCTGTTGGAACAAAGTGGCTTTGTAAACAAAGGAAGCAAATGCACAAACATATGCTTGATCTCGGTCAACAGAGATCTTTCAATTAACTGATAATTTATAAAAGACTTCTTTGATGGTAGGGATCAAAAGGATCTCAATTAGCTCAGATTTTCATAAGAAGCAATGTTTCCCATTGTGAGTTAGCTACATAATAATAGTAATAATATTATGTACTATGTGCCGATGTCATTATCATTTCACAGCTGTTTAACTGATACAAAACCTTCTGGATATTGACATGTCAGAGCAATATTCATTGTAACAGTAATAACACTTAACAGTGACACTTAGGATGTGCCATTTGGAGACAAGCACAAGCAGTGATGCATTCATTAACGCTACTCCTAAGGGTATGGTAGTAATTCCATTTACAATAAGACTGAGAGCGGGTGGGTAGCATAGCAATGTTCACTCACATTGCTGCGAAGTTAAGGAAAGTATGACTGCCACATGTGTCTGCAAGCATACACTAAATATTGCTGGACTTTTGAAACTCTTTTAATAGCTGTACAGGAAAGAAGGAGAAGTCAGCAGCATCTAGGATGTGTTCATCATTTACAATATTCCTCCTCCATTCGTTGTTTAAATGAGAAAAATCGTTTAGCACAAAGTTCAACACAATGCCTTTTTCACACATAGTTAAGTATTTATTTCCCCACAGTTTAACCTTCAAGCTCCCTAATCATATGATGCAGTGAATTTTTAACATATTTATTTATTGAGGGAAGAATAAATGTGGTCAACTCAGACCTCTTAATGGTTTAATGATATATAATATAAATATAACACACTCAACTTTGGTTGAACTGACCAGGGTGTGGCAGCATTCTGCATTCACACCTGCTGATTGGAAGTGTAAATGGAAGCAAGGAAGAAGCAAGCAAAATTTTAGCATTTCTGTAGTGGTTACACGACTTCAACTAAAAGGTTGCTGGGCCTTCACTGGGGAGTGTGAAGAGGAAGGCCACAGTCATTGCCACTTCAGGGGTTGGGCACCTAACTGCCATCAACAGAGCACGTGCAAAAGCTACTCCACATCTGAGCAGTGAAGTGGGAGCAGAGACATTAGCCATCAGGAAATCCCAGTTCCTTGCCATGCAGGCTCAGACTGCTGCCAGCAAAGGTGCAGGAACTAACACTCAAAAAGATTTTCAGGGTTAGCTCAGTCATCTGCCATACTTCAATCAACAAACATATAGAATTGGACCCCATATACAAACCCATACAGATCAAAACCGGAAATGACAGTACTCACCATGACAGACCGGACAGTATGAATTCCAAGCGGAGTAGAATAATATCGCTTCATCGGAGACCTCACTGATGATGTCACCGAGAAACCTCTGAAGAGAAACAAGCCAGCTAGGCGATCAAGTCAACAACCTCACCCACAAGCCGAGCTACGGATCTTTGCCAAAACTTCAGCCATCTGTGCTCAGGTGGTAATCTCGCTGTTGTTTGTCAGTTGGCCCAGGCCGCTGTCTTCAATGCCAAGGTTAGGTAGTCCAACCTTCTAGACCCAAGGCTGTTTGAGGAAGCCTTGCAGGACTAAATTAGGGATGAGGGGGGAGTTAATATTAATAAGGTTAAAATTAAAAATGTGTGATTGTCTTAAAGTGAGTGCTGTAGTTCTGCTTGATTTCTTCCCGGCATGATGGAATACTTGACCAAGGATGGTTTTAGGAATGTTGGCTCATCAGTTGTCACATTTCACTGGCGTTGCATGTTGCAAATCAAACCCTGCTATCCCGGAGGCCTCACAAAACTTAAAAGTTTTACAGAAGTACCTAAGATCCCCCAATTTACCTGTCTGTTAGACCCAAATTGACAGATAACAGGGACCAATTTCTGTACTTAACAAGGGTTACTGATTATTAGAAATAAGCAGATTCTTTCTACAGGTCAAGACTACGTCAACATATAGCTCAACAAATTAAAACTCAAACCCACTTATAAAATGCCCCCTCGACACACATACAACTGGACACAATAAAGAAATAGTGTTCTGTGAGGAGGGAATATTTGGATCGGCGGTTCAATGATCCCTATTCACAGGGTTTGCTGAGATGATCCTTTTAGCTTGTCAGGATTTGCTGTTTGTCCATCTGTCTCTCTCTCTCCAAGAGCTTTTCATTTCATTGCAGGAGGCATAGAGTAACCTGTTCACAAATTTAAAGGTCTCTGACTCCTTGGTCAAAAGCAACAGCTTACAGCAACTGGTGAGGGAAATAAACTGACTTTCTTCTGAAATTAAGTGTTTCTTCACTGCAGAAGAAAGAATAGCACCTTTGTTTCTGGAGGTCCAATGGCTTCTGACTATCTCATTCAAATCTGCAAGCTGTTCAGCGACATGGAAACCAATCATATAGTTGTTGTCAGGCAGAAAGCCTTTGTCATTGACAACTGGTTGCCACTCCACAGACCAATCAGCCATATATTGCCAGCTGAATCTCATTTTGTACACACTCCCTGGTACAAGTTTATCTGTAACAAACCTTCCCCAGTGGCTGAAAAAAACAATGTAAAGAAAATGATAATAAGTTCTGGTCGCTTGCTTTTGCATCAGGAAATCAAGCAGAACTACAGCACTCCCTTCAAGACAATCATATATTTTTAATTTTAACCTTATTAATATTAACTCAACGCCTCATCCCTACTTTAGTCTTGCAAGGCTTTCTCAACAGCCCTGGGTCTAGAAGGCATTGGGCAGTCTGGGCCAACTGACAAGCAACAGGAAAAGTACCAGATGGCTGAACTGATCGAGAGTACCGCATGGTGTGTTGCCTGCCCGGTGCCAGGGTAAGGGATATCTGTGACCGGCTTGAAAGGAATTGGAGCGGGAGGGGGAGGATCCAGTTGTTGTGGTCCATGCCAGAACAAACAACATAGGCAAGACTAGGAAAGAGGACCTGTTCAGAGATTATCAGGAACTAGGAACCAAATTAAAGAACAGGTCCTCAAGGGTTATAATCTCCATATTACTGCCCGAGCCACGTGCTAATTGGCATAGGGACATGAGAATAAGGGAAGTAAACACATGGCTAAAAGAGTGGTGCAGGAAAGAGGGGTTCCTTTTCATGGGGCACTGGCATCAGTATTGGAACAGGAGGGATCTGTACCGATGGGACGGTCTCCACCTGAACCAAGCTGGGACCAATGTTCTAGCGAAAAGGGTAAATAGGCTGGTCAACAGGACTTTAAACTAGAAAGTGGTGGGTGGGGGGAAGGGGGGGTGGTGGGGAATGGTGAAACTTGCCCCAGTGGGAAACAAAGCAGCAGGTTAACATCTGCAGTGGTGGATTCAACTAAGTGGAAAATTATGAAATAAATGACAGGGAAGGAGAATTCAGGAGAGGTTATTAAAGTCTCCAGCATAGACACAAATAGGACAGAGTATTTGGAAAAGGCTAGCAATCAAACATTGGAAAAACGAAAGAAAATGAGAAGAGGGACAGTTAATACAGGACTGAAGGTGTTATATCTGAATGCACGCAGTATAAGGAATAAGGTAAATGAGCTTGTGGCGCAGATCAAAACTGGCAGGTGTGACGTTGTAGGCATCACAGTGATGTGGCTGTAAGGGGATCAGGATTGGGAATCAAACATCCAAGGATATACATCCTATCAAAACTATAGGCAGGTGGGCCGAGGGGGTGGGATTGCCTTATTAGTGAGAAATGAAATTAAATCAATGGGAAGAAACGAATTAGGATCAGATGGTGTAGAATCCATGGATAGAACTGAGGAACCGCAAAGGTAAAAAAACCATAGTCAGGGTTGTGTGCAGGCCTCCAAACAGTAGTCAGGAGCTGGGGCGCAAGATACACCAGGAGATAGAAAAGGTGTGTAAGAAAGGCAAAGTCACAGTGATCATTGGGGATTTCAATACGCAGGTGGACTGGGAAAATCATGTTGGTAGTGGATTGCAAGAAAAGGGGTTTGTGGAATGTCTATGAGATGGCTTTTTGGAGCAGCTCGTGGTGGACCCCACAAGGGAACAGGCAATACTGGATTTAGTGTGTGCAATGAGGCAGACTTGATAAGGGAGCTTAAGGTAAAGGAACCCTTGGGAAGCAGTGATCATAATATGATAGAATTTACTCTGCAATTTGAGAGGGAGAAGATAGAATCAGAGGTAACAGTATTAAAGCTGAATAAAGGCGACTACAGAGGTATGAGGGAGGAGCTGGGCAGAATTGACTGGAAGAGGAGCCTAGCAGGAAAGACAGTGGAACAGCAATGGCAGGAGTTTCAGGGAGTCATTCAGGAGATGCAGCAAAAATTCATCCCTAGGTAAAAGAATCATGGTACAGGGCAGATGAGGCAACCATGGCTGACTAAGGAAGTCAGGATAGCATAAAAGCAAAAGAGAAAGCATATAATGTGGCGAAGGACAGTGGTAAACCAGAGGATTGGGAAGCTTACAAAGACCAACAGAGGGCAATAAAAAAAGAAATAAGGAGGGAGAAGATTAAAGATGAGGGTAAGCTAGCCAGTAATTTAAATGAAGGCTGTAAGAATTTCTTTAGGTATATAAAGGGCAAAAGCGAGTCAAAAGTAGACATTGGACCATTGGAAAATGACAGTGGAGAGATAGTAGTGGGGAACAAGGAAATGGCTGAGGAACGGAATAATTACTTTGTGTCAGCCTTCATGGTGGAAGACACGAGTAATATCCCAAAAATTCAAGAGAGTCAGGGAACAGAACTGAGGATGGTGGTCATCACCAAGGAAAAGGTGCTAGTAAAACTGATTGGCCTGAAGGTGGATAAATCACCTGGACCAGATGGACTACACCCCAGAGTTCTAAAGGAGATAGCTGAAGAGATAGTGAAAGCGTTAGTGGTGATCTTCCAGGAGTCACTAGAGTCAGGGACAGTTCCAGAGAACAGGAAAATCACTAACGTGACACCCCTGTTTAAAAAGGGAGTAAGGCAAAACACGGAAAATTACAAGCCGATTAGCCTAACCTCGGTTGTGGGCAAGATTTTGGAGTCCATTGTAAAGGATGAGATTTCTGAATATTTGGAACTGTATAGCAAAATAGGGCAAAGTCAGCATGGTTTTGTCAAGGGGAGGTCATGCCTGACAAATCTGCTAGAATTCTTTGCGGAAGTAATGAGCAGGGTAGACCAAGGAGACCCAATGGATGTTATCTACCTGGACTTCAAGAAGGCCTTTGACAAGGTGCCACACAGGAGGCTGCTGAGTAAGATAAGGGCCCATGGTGTTAGAGGCAAGGTGCTAGCATGGATAGAAGATTGGCTGTCTGGCAGAAAGCAGAGAGTGGGGATATAAGGGTCTTTCTCGGGATGGCAGCCAGTGATGAGTGGCGTTCCACAAGGGTCAGTGTTGGGACCACAACTTTTTACTTTATACGTTAATGATCTAGATGAAGGAACTGTGGGCATTCTGGCTAAGTTTGCAGATGATACAAAATTAGGTGGAGGGACAGGTAGTATTGAGGAGGTAGGGAGGCTGCAGAAGGACTTGGACAGGTTAGGAGAGTTGGCAAAGAAGTGGCAGATGGAGTATAACGTGGGAAAATGTGAGGTTGTGCACTTTGGTAAGAAGAACAAAAGCATGGACTATGTTCTAAATGGGGAGAAAATTCAGAAGTCTGAAGTGCAAAGAGACTTGGGAGTTCTAGTCCAGGATTCTCTCAAGGTAAACTTGCAGGTTGAGTCAGTAGTCAGGAAAGCAAATGCAACTTTGGCATTTTTTTTGAGAGGACTTGAATATAAAAGCAGGGATGTACTACTGAGGCTTTATAAGGCTATGGTCAGGCCACATTTGGAGTATTGTGTGCAGTTTTAGGCCCCATATTTCAGGAAGGATATACTGGCCCTGGAGCGGGTTCAGAGGAGGTTCACGAGAATGGTCCCAGGAATGGAAAGCTTAATATATGAGGAATGTTTGAGGACTCTGGGACTATACTCCTTGGAGTTTAGAAGGATGAGAGGGGATCTAATTGAAACTTTCAAAATATTGAATGGCCTGGACAAAGTGGATGTTGGGAAGATGCTTCCGTTGGTAAGAGAGACTAGGACCCGAGGGCACAGCCTTAGAGTAAAGGGAAGACCTTTTAGAATGGAGATAAGGAGAAACTTCTTCAGCCAGAGAGTGGTGAATCTATGGAATTCACTGCCACAGAAGGCTGTGGAGGCCAGGTCATTGAGTACATTTAAGACCGAGATAGATAGGTTCTTGATGATCAAGGGGATCAAGGGTTACGGGGAGAAAGCAGGAGAATGGGGTTGAGGAACTTATCAGCCATGATTGAATGGCAGAGCAGACTCAATGGGCCGAATGACCTAATTTCTGCTCCTATGTCTTATGGTGTTATGATCTTATGACCCTTCCAACACCCTTGGTTTTAAAAGCAGTCTTTTTCAGTTCACTTTCAAAAATATAGCAAAATAAAAAGATATGGTCTTTACATTCTTGTAACTATAACAACCTATGTAAACATATTCATTGCTACAAAGGGAAACTAAAGGTCAAGCAGGATATTTTGAAACAAGCAGACCCAAACCTGATGGTTATGGTTATGGTTATGTTAACAGAGGCCTGCACAAGATAGAGAATTATAAATATGAACTTCAAATTCATAGCCTTGCAGTATTATTGTCAATAGTCTCACTGAGAAGTTCTTTAGGTATGTGAAATATTCTCCCTTGCATATGCTCGAATAAAATCTTTGCTTCTTTGCCTTCGGCAGGTTCCAGAGTGTTCATTTTCATCACAAAAATGATACCTGAAGTCTTCCTCACTGAAAGTCAGCAACCTTCCATCATCCATGCTACAGTCAGTGGAGTAACATTGGATTGATGCATTAGACTATGCATATGGTGAGGAAAAGACATCTGAAAGGCAGGCAGTAAGTGGTGCGCAAAACTTATTCATTGAATTCAATCACTTATTGAATAAAGTTGGTCTGGATTAATTGATCATAAGAAGTCAGGCCCTTCCTTCTGATCTGCCATTCAATAAGAATGCAGTTGATCTAATTGCGATGTTAACTCCATATTCTTGCCTGCCCTCCAGAAATCTTAACTGTCTATTTATCAAAAATCTGCTTAACTTAGCCAATCAACTGTTCCAATTTCTGCTCCTCTTCAAAAAACTCCAAAGACTAAAACTGCCTCAGAGGATAAAGATCTCCTCACCTCCATCTCAATGGGGGACTCCCTTATCTTAAACCATACCTTGTAGATTCTAGATTCTTCCCAAGAGAGGTAACATCATCCCAATATTTACCCATCAAGACTTGTCAGACATTTATGTTTCAAAAAGATAACTCCTCACTATTCTTTAATTCAATGACTATTGTCATAACCTACTCAACCTTCCCTCATTAGATAACCCTTTTTGACCAAGGATTCCTCCCAGTTAAATGCAAATATATCCCTCCTTTAAGTACTCTTGTGGCACAGGGACATGACCCTCCCTCTGAGTCAGGAGGCTTGGGTTCAATCCCACCTGCTCCAGAAGTGTGTAATAATATCTCAGAATAGGTTTATTAAAATCTCCTTTAAGGAGACCAAAACTGCACTTATTACTCCTGGTTGAGTCTCACCAATACCCTGTATAACTGCATCAAGATATTTATACTTACAGTCAATCCCCCTTGCAATAAAGACCAAAATTTCTTTTGTCCTCTTGATTATTTGCAGTACCTTACCATCTTGCAAATCATGTAGCAGGACACCCAGATCCCTCTATACTGGAGCTATCTGTTCCATTTAAATCATATTGTGCTTTTCTGTTCTACCTGCCAAAGTGACAAGTTTCACATTTTCTTGCAGTACACTCCATTTGATATTTTTTTGCTGACTCATTACCCTACCCATATTGCTTTGCAGGATCTTTGTATCATCCCCACAAAGTGTTTTCCTACCTATCTTTACATCACCAGTAAATTTGACTGCAGTACAGTCTGTTCCTTCACTCAAGTCATTTAAACTGATGGGCTATAACAGTGGAATGGTAGGATATGGGGCATCTTTGCAATGATAGAGTTTGAGGTTGTACTCAGTGGAACTGGTGATGATCATGAATAAGATACCAGAAATGGAAAGTGATAGTTGCTGCCTCTTGTCCTCCTCTTTCTCCTCTTCTTGTACTTCCTCCTGCTACTGAGGGGCTTACCATATACTTGGTAGCAAAGACTTTGCTCTTTTAAAGGTCAGGTTATGGAGGATACAGAAGACCACAGTGTCTCAGGACAGTAAGTCTCCTCCAGATTCGTCCAGACCGCCAAAGAGTAAAAGGTCAACTTTTGAGTATATATATATAAGCCACTTCACTGATAATGTAATGATCACACAATGGGTGATTCTGAAGAAAGGAACAGCATTATCCAGGATATACATTATTTACATACATTATATTACCTACTTTGAAACATCCTCAGACTCTAGCCTTGTCTCCCTCATACAATAAGGCAATCCAAATAACCTCTATGACACGACACAATAACAAATCGGTAAACTGTCACTTCAGCATTTCATTTTGTCTGCTGTCTGATATCACATGACAGCATGTCTCCCATTGAATGCAGGCTGGCCATTGGTAGTTAGGTTGCTTAAAAGAGTCACGTACCAAGTGCAAATGGCTCCAATTGACTAACACCAACCACCAGTTTGACATGATGCATGGTGTATACAGTGATATAGCTCAGAATTAAAGCATCATTATTCCTTCGAGAATGCCAAACAGCATGATAAGCTGAGCAGGGTCACGCACCATGTACACATCTAGTGAGTTGTAAATTTTGCATTTCATTTTGTACACCTCAGCTTTGAAATATAGCACCTAAAAAGTGGCATGAGTGCACTGATGGCATCATGATGAAGAAGCTGGCTAACCTACAAATGATGCATGCATCTCTGCATGCTTCTGTCTAGTTAGAGGGAACAGAATGATCTTGCCACTCCTCACATAGACACTTCTGTCAGGGCTGTGATGCAGTAGTGGACAGTAAAGTGGGAGATGTTGCAGCAGTTACCTGCTCGGTGACATACACAGCCACAGGTTGCACCATTCTTGTCCTGCTGATGTTGTGGTCTGATTATAAAATATGGCAGAGTTCTGTGAACACCTCCTTTGTAAAGCACAGATGATGTACCCATTGTTCCTGGCTTAAGCAAGAGTTACAATAAATGTTCCCAGATTCCATTACATAGGTAAGATCTTCTTAAGAATTATTTGTCTGGTCCACTCCCACCCTGCACACATTCTGCAAGTATCTTGCCCTTTACTTCACTGCTTCTGTTCCAAGCCTCCTCATGCTGAGACCCAAAGTGGACTGCAACTATCAGATCCATAATAGGGAGCAGGTGGACTGGCCCAGATATTCCAGTCACATGTGTAGTCAGTCAAGTGCAGCCCCACTCCCTTCCTACATCATTCCATTTAAGCAGCCACTTCTACCTATTCAAGCAATAGAAGTCTTTAGCAATTAGCCTGACAATAGTTGAAGGTCTCTTTGGAAAAAGCCCATGTTGAGGGTGGTTTTTGCTGCATGTTCAAGAAACAGAGTAGTGACACAGCATCTGTACCTGATCTCAGCAGCTAATCCCAATTCCCTGTCCTTCAGTATCACAAGGCTTTCTCTTTAGCTGTGTAGTATTCAGTTCTTAGGTGTCTGATTATGTTTATCCATTGATTCTGTGCTGTGCTATTAGTCAGCCCTGGGTGTGGTTATGGAAAGAAACACAATCTAAACTGAAAACAGGAAGATGGAAGGAGAAAGCAGTCATTTTAAATAGGTCTTGTAAATAAAGCTCTTACACATACAGAACCATATCTCTGCACACCCCCAAGTCATAAAACACAATAAGCTGCTTTTCAAGTGCCTTTTGAAAGGCATGGTTGAATCTTCCTCCATCGCACACATCTGGCAATGAATTCAAGATCCTAACAGCTTGCTGTGTAAAGCATATTTTCCTCATGTTACAATTGGCAATTTGCCAATTATCTTTCATTAGTGTTCTCTGGTTTTTGAGGCTTCAGTCAATACTTTATTTGAGGCTGAAACAATGTTTTATGAAGATTCATCAAAATGTTTCTTGCTTTTGAATGCTGATCCTTTATTTATACCTTATTAACTACCGCCTTCCCAAGGGCAATGAGAAATGGCTAATGAATGTTGAACCAGCCAGCAGTCCCCACATACCATGAATGAATAAAAATAATACAGATTGTCTGTAAAAGACAAACTCAATCTCACAATAGATTGAGAATCGTGCAACTTCTTCATCAGACAAGTGGTAAATACGAACAAGGAGCAGGAGAGGACCCTGTGCCCGACTTCACCATTCAGTGAGATTATGGCTGATCTAATTGTGACCTAAAATCTACATTCCCACCTGATGATAACCTTTCACCTCCTTGCTTACCAAGAAACTATTCATCTCTGACACCAGAATAAGTCAAAATATTCTTTTTCCACCGCCTTTATTGGTGGAAGCAATGTCCTTGAATATTTTTAAGGCACTCACTAAATACTCATCAAGCAAGAGGATGAAATGTTATCAGGGCTATGCAGGTTTGAGGTTAGAATCAGATTGGCTTTGACCTTATTGAATGGCAGAGCAGGCTTGTACAGCTAAATGGCCTACTCTAGCTTCTTAATTATATGTTTTCATGAAGTGAGTACCAAAGATTCGTGACCCTTTGAGAGAAAAATTTTCACCTCATCTGGTTTAACTGATTGGTTCCTTATTTTTAAACTGTGATCCCTAGTTTTAGATTCTCCCACAGAAGTAACATCTTCTCCACATGCATCCTCTCAAGAGAATTTTATATGTTTCAATCAAGTTATTTCTTTAAACTTTCAGTGGATACAAACTTAGCATGTTCAACATTTCCTCATAAGACCAGTCATCTATTATAGGTGTTAGTCTGGTAAATCCTCTCTAAACTGCTCTTAACTAATGTACCTCCTTCCCCAAATGAAGTGATCAATAGTGCTCAGTAGTCTGTATGTGGTCTCACCAGTGCCCTGTAATAACTGAATTATAACCTCCTTACTTCTGTATTCAATTCCACTTGCAACAGATGGTTCCTAATTACTTGCTGTTCTTGCATACTAGTTTTTTTTGGTGATGGACTCACTGGGATATCCATGTGCATGTCAGAGCTCTGAAATCTCTCACTATATAGCATGATTCTTCCTTTATTCTTACTACCAAAATGAGCCATTTTACTTTTTTTGATGTTATACTCTATTTGTCCACTCAGCTAACCTATCAATACCTTCTAGAACATTCCTTGCATTCTCTTCACAACTTACTTTCCTGCCTGTCTTTTGTTATCAGCAAATCTAAGTCATTTCTATGAATTATAAACAGTTGAGATTTCCATATCAATCCAGATGACATACAGCTTGTTACAACTTGCCAACCTGAAAAATGCCCATTCACGCTTACTCTGCTTCCTGTTAGCCAGTCAATCTTCCTACCATGCCAATATGGTCCCCTCATATTGAGAAACCTTTTTAATTTTGCGATTTTTTTCCAGTACTTCCAGGAAATCTAAGTACAGTACATTCACTAGTTCCTGTTTATCCACATTGGTTCTGCCTTGAATTTATTTTTTTTCCCCTTTGTTCATTCATGGGATGAGGGCATCGCTGGCGAGGCAACAATTTTTGCCCACCCCTAATTGCCCAGAGGGCAGCTAAGAGTCAACCACTGTGGGTCTGGAGTCACACGTAGGCCAGACCAGGTAAGGATGGCAGATTCCTTCCCTAAGGGACATTATCAAATCAGATGGGTTTTCCCCCAACAGTCGGCAATGGATTCATGGTCCACATTTTTATTGAATTCAAATTCCACCATCTGCCATGGTGGGATTCGAACCCAGGTCCCCAGAATGTTATCTGGGTCTCTGGATTAACAGTCCAGCAATAATACCACTAGGCCATTGCCTCCCCATATGTGACCTGCTATAAGTTCATTAATCATAGCTTCTAAAATTTTCCTCATAACAGATGTGATTCACTTCCCTAGATTACAGTCTACAGTCTAGGAGGTGAAGGTGACTAATAGCTCTGATGTGTAAAATGACAAAAAGTTTTTTTTCCATATTTAAATAATGGCTGTTATTTCAGGACAAGTAATTTTGCTATTTACCAGAAATCGCAACGGCATATTGAACAGGGATCCAGTGTGTGTGTTTGTGTGTGTGTGTGTGGGTGTGTGTGTCCAGCCTATTATGGTATCCTAGTCCATGATCATCAGGTTACTGTATAAAAATAGGAAATCACAAATAAACCTAACCCATCTGCTCAAAAGTTTTCACTTTTACTTGATTTTGTTGTAGGGTAAAATCATGTGTAAAGCAGGAGGCTTACCTGATGCTTCCCATTCCCACTGGGCCAGTCAGGATAAAGCAACACTTCAGCTTTCATGCAAGTGTTGATTTTCCTCCGAAAAATATTTTCTTAGAAGTTAAATAAACTATTGGCACATAAGAGTAATAAAACAGTAGGAAGACAAACAATGACAGTGCAAGTCTTAAGGGATTACTTACACAGCATTAATTATGAAATAGAGAATCAAAGCTACAAACTAATCCACTTCTTGACAGGGTTGCTGAATAGTTTCTGAAGAAGGGTCTAGGCCCGAAACGTCAGCCTTCCTGCTCCTCTGATGCTGCTTGGCCTGCTGCGTTCATCCAGCTCTACACCTTGTTATCTCATGTTCTCCAGCATCTGCAGCGCCTAATATCTCTGGGATAGTTTAGACTGCTGCTTTTCATCCTTGAGATCTCTAGCTCAATCAAAAAGAAAGGGCAGCATCCAGAGAAATGTGATGGCTGTTATCTTGTCACTTTGTGATAATCTTCTAAAAGCTGAGTCTTGAATCGAGTACAGAATAAGGTAATTTTAGATAACTGCTAATAATGTTCACTTGCTGAAACAAGAGCCTTGGGAAAGCATTTTTTTTACTTCTTTGTCACATTAAAGTTCAATCAGGAAGCATGTTTCACTGTGAGCGAAATAATATTGTCTGGTTCAACAAAATGAAATAGAGGATAAAGTACCAATGTAAGCCCGCCATAATGGAACAACAAACAATATTATCAACATATTATAAAGCTGGAAATACTTCTGTTGTTTATTACAGAGGTACATTAGGTATGACTATTGTAAAATCTGAAAACGTTGGTCATTTTAAACTTTAATATCGAATAATGAAATTGTACTTGACACAATGGTGAGGAAATTTGAAAGTGACTTTACTAGTTGAGCTTGCCTGCACTCATGAATCAACAATTACCCTAAGTACTGGAGTACTCAGTTGATCTTGTATATAAGTCAACCCATCAGCTTTTAACCAAGAATTCCAAACTTTTCCTACTTACCAGCTACTCACCACTGCTCCAAGCCAACTTCAAAAATGGCTGTTCATCTCCTCATGCATGTATTTGTCAATAGGTTCTGTCAGGGTTAGCAACTCACTTAGTTCCTTAGAGTGCTTAGTTCCTGCCATTCTGCCCTCTAATATGACAATATGGTACCAAGAAGGAACAGCAGATGTACTGCCCACTTCAAACTAAAAGCCATTGAGATTGCAGAGGACACAAATAATTGTACAGCAGCTACAGAATTCAAGAGATCAGAGAAGAATGCTTGACATTGGAAGAAGTTCTCCATGCAGCTTAGGCCATAATAAGTGGATGGCATGGTGGTTAGTACTGCTGCCTCACAGCGCAAGGGACCAGGGTTTGAATCCACCATTGGGTGACCTTGTGGAGTTTGCACATTCTCTCAGTGTCTGTGTGGGTTTCTTCTGGGTGCTCCGGTTTCCTCCCAAAATGTGCAGATTAGGTGGATTGACCATGTTAAATTGCCTATAGTGTCCAGAGATATGTAGATTAAGTGGATTAGCCATGGGAAATGCAGAGTTACAGGGATAGGGTAGGGGGTTGGTTCTGGGTGGGATGTTCTTCGGAGGGTCAGTGTGGGCTCCATGGGCCAAATGGCCTGTTTCCACACTGTAGGGATTCTATGAAATGCCTAGCATGTAGCCACTTCAGAAAATCACAAGATTGGACACAATTTCTTCTGAATCTATCTGAATATTTGGCCTAAAAAAAGTCAGAACATTAGGATTTGCACATTTCAAAGCTTCGTCTGGGATATGAAGAGAATCAGCTTTGTACTTTGACAGCAGATTAAATTTTTGCAAAATCTACCTCATGACAGATTTATCAGTCTCCATGGAGATTATTGATTTTTTCAAATTAAAATAATTGATAACAAAATAATGTTTGGTTCCCTTTGTTCTAATTTTGAGGGTGAAGTTGTCAGGAAGAGTGTCTAACCTGGCAATTCGCAATCAGCTAATGCATCACCATAAACATTTAGCTGACAAAATGGTGGGAGAGTACCTCTTGAAACCATTACTAGTGTACAAAATGAACCTCATGCATTTTGGCTAAAATTTTGCCTCTGGAAATTTGACTTCCACATTTACAGTACTTGTGCTCCAAAGGGATGAAACTAAGGAATGTTGCTCTATATTGAACGGTGAAAAATTTTATGAGGAATCAATTTTTTTCTATATTTCGATATCTTCCAATCAGTAATCCAGATTCACAAATGCACAATAAAAAAAACACATATAGTTACAAGGAAAATGAGTGTCATTTTGTTCCAAAGTAAAGAATAATTATTTCTTGTATTTATTCAAATCAGGAGTCAAGTCCTGCTGGTTATTACTTACTTAAGATAAGATAAGATTTTATTGGTTCTTCTCCTATCAATTATGTTGAAACTTTATGACATTTACTCATCTGTAATCAAGGTATGGTACAATTGGAGAATAAACACTCAACATACAAATCAGTTTTACACCCTGTTCATTCTGTTGATTAAGTCAAGTGATAGGGTCAGTGAAGATAAACTGTTTCTGCTGGTTATGGATGTGATTAAACAATTCATGTTAGGGCTTTCAGGAGTGAACCTTAAAAATACACCAAAAGTGGTAGAAATTTGTAATTCTCTTTCATAAATGACAATTGATGGTAGATTGGTTGTAAATTATAAATCTGGGATTGATACATTTTTGTTAACCAAAGATGTTAACGAACATGAAGCCGTAGGAATATAGAATGCGGTCACGGATCGGCCATGCTCTCATTGAAATGGTAGAACAGACGAGAGAGGGTAAAATGGCTTTACTTTATTTCCGTGCTCCTATCATAGAGTCATTGAGATACAGCACAGAAACAGATCCTTCGGTCCAACTCGTCCATACTGACCAGCTTTTCTAAATTAATCTAGTTCCATTTGCCAGTGTTTGGCCCATATCCCTCTAAACCCTTCCTATTCATGTACCCATCCAAATGCCTTTTAAATGTTGTATTTGTACCAGCCTCCACTACCTCCTCTGGCAGTTCATTCCACACACGCACCACCATCTTCATGAAAATGTTGCCCCTTATGTCCCTTTTAAATCTTTCCTGTCTCACCTTAAACCTATGCCCTCTAGTCTTCGACACCCCTACTCTGGAAAAAAGACCTTGGCTATTCACCCTATTCATGCCCCTCATGATTTTATAAACCTCTATAAGGTCACCCCTCAGCCTCTGATGCCCCAAGGAAAATAGCCCCAGCCTATTCAGCCTCTCCCTATAGCTCAAACCTCCAACCCTGGCAACATCCTCGTAAATCTTTTCTGCACCCTTTCAAGTTCAACAACATTCTTCCTCTAGCTGGGAGACCAGAACTGAATGTAGTATTCCAAAACTATTCAACTTTAGAATTGATGAACATACGTGTTGCGTTGCTACATTTTATAATACTCAGAATGCATTGTTGCGTTCACTATACTTCATTATATCTTTATCTCTTTGTTTTTGTCTAATTATTACATATGCTGTTTGCTGGTTTTCCACATATCAGTTGCACATTAAGATTGGAATCTGTTTGCACAAACATTTTTAAAGTTTCAAGACATGTCTGCATGATGAATATTGTTAAAACTCACATTGCAACATCAGTACAAGTAGTAATTATAAACTTGGGTTATGAAAATTTCAAACAATGAAACTAATTGTCCAATGATATATAATATAAGAAACAAGGCTAGTAGAGTTTTACAGAAATTTCCTGGGGGCAGGAAACCTTGTCTGGCCTTGTTTTTCATCCATCATCATTCAGAAAGCTGTCTGCACTATGGACAGTATTTGTCCACTGGGTTCTATCCTCCACTAACCTCACTGCCGATCCAAAGGGAGGCCTGTGCATATTTTCATATTATCCAACCCATGTCATTGGGTTGGTGGTGCAGAGTGATGCCAACAGTATGGGTTCAGTTCCTCCAGCTGAGGTTACCATGAATGACTTTCCTTCACAACCTCTCCCCCCCCATCTGAGGCATAGTGACTCTCAGGTTAAACCACCACTAGTCATCTCTATCTATTGAGATAGCAGTCCTATAGACTCCAGAGACTATGGTGACTTTACTTTTACTTGAATCCTACTTGTATTTATTTTCCAGATGTTATCCTTTGCATAAGCTCTTATTCCAAAGACTTCTTTCCTGTTCACATACAAATACCCAGAACATGGGGGTTTCCCTTGAATCACCATCTCAAGCAAGTTCCTCTTAACACCAGTTTCTCAAGAACTTGCTCATTTATCCAACATTTTGGAAAGGCAATTCAAGGCAGGATTTGTACACTTAAGATAAAATCCTGGGGAGTGTTGCTGAACAAAGAGACCTTCGAGTGCAGGTTCATAGCTGTACGAAAGTGGAGTCACAGGTAGACACAGCAGTGAAGAAGGTATTTGGTACCTTTGCCTTTATTTGTCAGTGCATTGAGTATAGAGTTGGGAAGACATGTTACGACTGCATTGGTTAGGCCGCTTTTGGAATATTGCGTTCAATTCTGGTCTCCCTGCTGTAGGAAAGATGTTGTTCAACTTGAAAGGGTTCAGAAAAGATTTACAAGGATATTGCCAGTGTTGCAGGGTTTGAGCTAAAGGGAGAGGCTGAATAGGCTGGGGCTATTTTCCCTGGAGTGCTAGAGGCTGAGGGGTGACCTTATAGAGGTTTATAAAATCCTGAGGGGCATGGATAGGGTGAATAGTCAAGGTCTTTTCCCCAAAACTAGAGGGCATATATTTAAGGTGAGAATGGAAAGATTTAAAAGAGACCTAAGGAGTAACATTTTCACACAGAGGGTGGTGTGTGTATGAAATTAACTGCCAGAGGAAGAGGTGGAGGCTAGTACAATTACAACATTTAAGAGACATTTGGATGAGTACATGAATAGGAAGGGTCTCGAGGGATATGGGCCAATTGCTGACAAATGGGACTAGGTTAATTTAGGATATCTGGTCAGCATGGACGAGTTGGACCAAAGGATCTATATATCTCTGTGGCTCTATGACGCTAAATAGCAGAGAAATTCCTGGGGATGGAAAGGTTAGAAATCCTAACTTATGCTGAAATGATTTAAGAATTTGCATGTATTTTTTTTTTCTCTGTCCCTCAGGGTGATGAGATAGGCAACTAATTGAGTGGTATCATCCCGGAGATGTCATTGCCCTTCGCAACATCCTTAATTGTGGGGTAAAAGTCCAGGGTGACCTTCTTAACATGCCACCAATTTGGTTAATTAGCGGCCATTTAAGAGCCTTAACTCACTCTCAACCCCAATTACCCGCTTTCCCAGCAAGCAAGGAAGTGGCTGCCCCATTTATATTGGCCATTTAAACTTTAATAGGAAGATAGTTCTTCAGGTTGTCTTTGACTCCAGGGGAAGAGGACATGCCTGGATGAGTTCCTGAGTTTCCCCAAGATTCACATCCCATTTTAATTTTAGCCTGTTTCAGTGCAATTCCCACGATTGAGATCTGATGCAAGTTCTTATAACAACTTTTAAAAGACCCAGGTATTTGCCCAGGTTTAACTTTTGCTTAAATGGCTCCCTTAGAACAAGATGATCTTTTTACTTACTTTTACTGGATCTGTGGGTCCTCAGAACTCGTCACTTCAAGCTGGTGAAACAAGACATGTTCTACTAAAGCATTCTTAAGCTCCATGACCCCACCACAGTCACTTGAATGAATTCATCCGCAGGATTCGCAATGAAATCTTCAGCTTCACACTATAGCAGACAGCTCATTGACTCCACCAACCTTGAATGTATGCTGCAATTTCCAAGCAATTTTTGATTGATTGTCCACTGACTTTGAGTTTGTATTGTCACAATACAATGCTTATTTGTGGGATCTTATTATGTACAAAATGCTATTTATTGTTTACGTAAGTTTTTTGCATTTTAAAATAATAACTCTTTGTTGAAATGTTTTGAGATGTTTGAAGAGCGGCCGATAAATTGATTTACATATGAAGCAACAATTACAATGTTCTACCTCAAAGTTTTTGATGTTGTTTGACATGTTTCCATAAAATTGGCCCTAATTCTGCCTTTTTATAACACTGGAAAGGCCCAACTTCTAGTTCTATATGTCCAGTTGAACTCCCTTTCACTTCAACTATCCTCTCTCTAAGATTTTTTTTCTGAATTTTCCCCCATAACTCATCCAAATTACTTTTGGAACAATAGTTTTCTCACTTTCCTATATTTTCCCAATGTCTCCACATTATCAATTATAGGCGCAGAGCTCCAAACAACGTTTAATTGGACTGACCAGTGCATGACACAGTCAGCAGCTTTGCATTGTGCAATGATGGTTAAGGATCTGACAGTTTATTAGCTTTTTTTAATTACTTCATCAAACTATTGACTGTGAAACTTCATAAATACTCCCAAATTTCTTTCTGAGTCACCCTGTGCTAATTCCATTCTGTTTGTTTTGCACTTATGTCACAGATTATTTCATTCAATATCCAACATGTTCTATTTGTCACTTATAAATTTCATCCAACATTGCATGCCGATATGCACAGGTTATCCCAATTTCTCCAAATCCCCAACTATTTGCTGTGTCGTGAACTGTCTTATTTAATACCATCTGAAAACTTTACAGGTTTTTTTTCAAAATCCAAGCCACAATACCAATAAGAAATGTCAGGGATCCAGGCACTAATCAGTAAGGAAGTACGCTCAACATCTCCGCTCAATCAGACAAAATAGCTCTTATTAAATTGAAAGTTTGAGAGTCTCAAGTATTAACTAAAATGCTTTACAATAACAATCTTAAGTTACACAAGCAAATAAAGCTGCATTATAGGACATGTAGCATCATTAATTAGTGGAAACAGAACCCACAATTATTTTATCATTGATAGCTGTCCTCAAGAGATTAATCAACTAACTCATTCATAAGTTATATGTAAGTATGTTTACACATCAATCAATGTTTAATGAAGCCAGGTTATCTAATTGTGCGAGACATATGCTTAAGAGAGATCAATCAAATGAGATCTCAAGAAGGAATATGTAATCTTTCAAATTTCAGTAGTTATGGGTTGGCTGCATGGCAGTTTCCATTTGCACTCAAAGTACTATCAGTACAGTAATATGTTCAAAGGTTACTAAAAAGCTCAATGTGTGAAGATAAACTTGACAAATCACACTCGCAACTCTACTCATGAATAGAAAATCCTACTAACCTCTGCACTCACGTTTTGCATTGGCACAGCTGTGAGCTGAAGCCCATAAGGAGATCAGGACCATAATGGACCGATTATCCTCTGTGAAGGCAGGCCATGTAATTCCACGATTTTTGGAACATATTTTCAACATGGGGAAGCTGATAATCACCAAGCGATAGCCACAAGAACTGCCATAGACAATCCTAGGGATGCTGAAATTTGCATGACTTGAAAAGACAATTGTGATCCATTTCCATCTGGATCCTGTGTCCTGGAGTGCCAGGAATTAGAGTTTTGAATTAGCCGTGTTGTTTATTTCAGGGCAGAGTACCTAGAATGAGCATAACTCACAAACAAGATTGTGGACTTTTAAGTACAAATCATACAATACAATATAACACAGTAGCCAACCCACCAAGCCTGAACTAATTCCTAGTCCATATTTAGACCCACTAATTATTGACCACACATGTTTTCTATCCCTCTGTTCACCTCCCCTTCATGTGTCTATCAAAATATGCCTTAAACATTGCTAACGTGTCTGCTTCCACCACCTCCACTGGCAGTTCCAGGCACCCACCACCCTATGTCTGAAACATTTTCTCTGCACTTCTTCCGTAAACTTTCCCCCTGTCACCTTGAACCTATGCCCTCTTGTAGTTAACCTTTCCACCCTGGGAAAAAACCCCTGACTTTCCACTCTAACGATGCCTCTCATAATTTTGTAAACCTTTATCAAATCGCTCCTCTGTCTCCATCTTTCCAGTGAAAACAATCTTACTGCTCCTATGATGCTGCTTGGCCTGCTGTGTTCATCCAGCTCTGCATCTTGTTGTCTCAGATTTTCCAGCATCTGCAGTTCCTACTATCTCTGATACAAGTTTATCTAACCTTTCCTCATAACTAAAACCCACCAGACCAGGCAATATCCTGGTAAACCTTTTCTGCACGTTCTCCAAAACATTTTTGTCCTGGTAATGTGGCAACTAGAACTGTATGCAATATTCTAAATGTGGCCTAACTGAAGTTTTATACAGATGTAACATAACTTGCCAATTTTTATATTCGATGTCCCGGCCAATGAAGACAAGCCTGCTGAATGCCTTCTCTATGAACTTATACACTTGCCACTTTCAGGGATCTGTGTACCTGTACACCCAGATCCCTCTGTATGTCAATGCTCCTAAGGGCTCTGCCATTTATTGCATACTTTGCACCAGAATTTGATCTTCCAAAATATATCACCTCGCATTTGTCCAGAGTAAACTCTATCTGCCATTTCTCTGCCCAAATCTGCAATTTATATCCTTCTGTATCCTCTGACAATCCTCCTCACTATCTGCAACTCTTCCAATTTTGGCGTCATCTGCAAACTTACTAATCAGACCACTGGATTTTCCTCCAGATCATTTATATATATTACAAACAACAAAGATTCCAGCACTGATCCCTGCAGAACACTTCTAGTTACTGATCACCATTTCGAAAAAGCACTCTTCCACTGCTACTGTCTGTCTTCTATGGCCAAACCAGTTCTGTATCCATCTAGCCAGCTCACACTAAATCCCAAGAGATTCTGCCTTTTGTACCAGCCTGCCATGAGGTACATTATCAAATACCTTACTAAAGTCCATGTAGACAACATCTGCTGCCCTTTCTTCATGAATCATTTTTGTCACCTCCTCAATAAACTCAATCAAGTTGGTGAGACATAACGTTTCCTGCAAAAATAATGTTGTCTATCACGAGAAGTCATTCACTTCCAAATGTGAATAAATTCTGTCTCTCAGTATCTTCCCCAACAGCTCCCCTTTCACTGACATCAGGATCGCTGGCCTGCAGTTACCTGGATTATCGCTATTTCCCTTCTTAAACAAGGAAACAACATTGACCATTCTCCAGTTCTCTAGAACTTCTCCTGAGGCTAAAGAGGATGCAAAGATATCTGTTAAGATCCCTGATATTTCCTCCCTTGCCTCCCACAGTGTCCTGTGATAGATCCCATCTGGCCCTGGGAATTTGTCTATCTTAATGCATTTCAAGGCACCCATCACTTCCTCGTTCATTATGTTCACCTTCCCAAGTGTATTCACACACCTTTCCCTAAACCCAACATCCCTCAAGTCCCTCTCTTTGGTGAAGAGCGATGTAAAGTACTCAGTAAGGATCTCACCCACTTCCTCTGGCTCCACAAGTAACTTCCATCCTTTATTCTTTTGTGGGCCTACTCTTTCCCTAGTTACCCTCTTGAACCTAATATATGTAAAATGCCTTGGGATTCTCCTTAACCCTGCTAGCCAAGGACATTTCATGGCCCCCTTTTAGCCCTCCCAACTCCTTGTTTGAGCTTCTACCAACTTTCTCCATATTCTTCAAGGACTTCATCTGTTTTCAATTGCCTAGACCTTAGGTATGCTTCCTTTTTTTTAACATAAGCTGATAATTTCCCCTGTCATCCAAAGTTCCTGAATCCTGCTATTCTTGTCTTTCATTTTCATAGGAACATGCCTGTCCTGCACTCTGATCAACTGGTCTTTAAAAGACTCCCACATGTCAGATGTCAATTTACCCTCAAACAGCTGCTCCCAATCAACATCCTCCAATTCTTGCCCAATTCAGTTATAGTTGGCCTTCCCCCAATTTAACACCTTCATCCAAGGTCCACTCTTGTCCTTAAGTATCCAAAAAATTACAGAAGTATGGTCACTATTCCCAAAATGCTCTCCCTCTGAAACTTTGAACACCTGGCCGGGCTCATTTCCCAATACCAAGTCCAGTATGGTTCCCTTTCTCATTGGACTATCCATATACTGTTTTAAAAAACCTTCCTAGACGCACCTAACAAATTGTTTCCCATCCAGACCCCTGGCACTGAGGGAGTCTCAGTCAATAAAGGGGAAGTTAAAATCACCGACCACAACAACCCTGTTATTTTCACATCTTTCCACAATCTGATTACATATCTCTTCCTCTATCTCCTGCTGGCAGCTGGGAGGTCTGTAGGACTTCCTATTCCTGAACTTTACCCACAATGCCTTGCTGCAAGATCCCTCCAGGGCGTCCTGTCTCAGCGTAGCTGAGATATGCTCCCTAACCTGTAATACAACTCCATCTCTTTTGCTCCCTCCTTTATCTCATCTAAAACATTGATATCCCAGAACATTAAGCTGCCAATCTTGTAAATGAGCTGAAGCTTGCACTAGGGGTGACTTCCCAAAGGATTGTTAAATGGCTGATCCCCACCTAAATTGTTCACTAGCCCTGTGTCCATGACTGCCCAGAATGTTGGTAGCTAGTGTTTGACCTATAAAGCCCTCTCAACAGTGGCCAGCTGATTGATAATAAATTAGCTGTTGCAGAAGATTTTTAGTGTTATGTAAATAAACATTACCTTTCCTTCTTCAGTTGCCGCTGGAGGTTCAAAGATGATTTTTGGAATATGTCAGGTGACTCCTTAGGAAACAATGTGAAGTGAGCACTTGATCATCAGTGCCTTGCTTTGGGACCCTGTGGTCTGCAGAAGAAATGGACAGAGGACCAGAGATCAGGTGAGCAGCATATGTTGCTGAAGGAAAGAGGAACAGAGAGACAAATTGATGTCTATTTCTCCTATGGGTACAAGACATCTTTTTTTCCCCTCCAGAATTTCTCCATCAGAACTGCACTGTCTGATCTGAAAACCTGCATGCTCTCTCCCTTAGGCCCCAGTGTGTCAGCCAGTCAACTTCACAGATTCCAAGGCATGTATGGTGCCCATCCAGACTCCTCCACAAAAAATACTTCTAATCAGAGTTAGACTTGTAAAATCTGAGGAAGAAAAGACAGAAACAAAAGCAGAAGTTTCAAAATGATGGAAGAAATGGTAGAAGCTCAAATGAATTGATGCCATTCACATATAATAACTGGAGGAAGAATTGTGAGACAGAGGCCATGAGTGTCATTATTGCCAGGCCAACCTTGAGCCGGCATATTGTGGCCTCAGGGACAGGTGCCAGAAAATTCTAGTGGACGCCTGGGCCTTGTTTCCTCACATGGTCTAACTCCACAACAGAACTTTGCAAAAGGTAACAATCTGTGGCATTCACAGGTGGCATGTGGAATGACTGGAGAATGCCAGTCTGGATCTCAGCCGAGAATAGGCCTCACCATCTATATTTGCTATAATTCTCTGATGCTATCTTATTTGATTTTATGTAGGATTGTGAAGGAAAATTCCACCCGAAAACCCCAAAAAACCATGATGGAAGAACAACTTATTTTTGAAGAACAAGTTGAGAAATATTTAGAAAAGAAACAGTAATTAAAAATACGAGGAACAGGACTAAAGCAGCTGGCACAGGTATGTTTGTCAAAATGGCCTCATCCATGCTAAGAAGAATTGGCTTAATTCGAAAAGTTAAAATGATTGCATTTACATACTCAGTACTGTTTGGAAAGATAACCTATAGTAACATTCAGTGTTAAGATCTGAACCAAAACCCTGTTCATTGAACAAAGCCTTTAACTCATCTGTATCTCCAAAGATATTAATTTAATAAAATTTAGAATATGATGAAGAGACAGCTAACGTCACAAATGTCCTGTGATTTTAAACCAATTAGTATTGCATCAACCTATTTCTCAAGCTTAACTCAATTACAGGATCAAGGAAATGAGCATTTACTTTGCCTTTAAATCAACCCTGAGTTTAGTTAATGTATAATCTGCTTTTTCATTGTTCTGTATTAAGTTTATATTGCTTTTAATTATTTGAGTGGAAATTAAATAAGAAAACAACTTTTACAGTTGCATTTTAACGACGATACATAACTGGAGTTTTATTAAAATGAACTTTTTAGTAACTAATAGCCACAGAAACAAATAATAACCTCATTGTATGCTATTGAGCAAGTTCCATAATATTTATCTATAGTTAGGCATACGTTTGCTCAAAACATTGCCAACAAGACTGGATTTATATCTTTCATGCCAAGTGCTTTGATCTTATTTTAAAAACACAGCCATGTTTGCCTGTGCCCTAATAACATGAGAAAATGCATAATTATCAGCAAAGGGCTAATCTGCAGTTATTTAGCTTGCTCCAAAGAAATGTTCAAAAGCTAAGATTTGAGAAATAGCGGTTACTTATTGGTTAACTTTGGATGTATCTTGTGAAGAGACAGTTCATAGAATTTGATCATGTTTGAAGATGTAAAGTTTTTAGGGGATCAAACACTAAACAGGGCAAAGTGGTGGGCAAATGGAAGTGAAAAAAGGAGAGAAGGAATTGCAATGAAAGTGGAAAGGGAAGTGAATTTCAGTGGAAAGGGAAAAGAATGATGGAAGATAGGTGTGCTGGAACTCTGTTGATAACAAATCTCAAATCTTTTGAACTTTCATATAAATGGATGATTATTTCCTCCAACAGAAGGGAAGAAATCAGACACATCCAACTTATATGACAAAGCCTATATATCTCATGTCAGATAACCATGGGAACTGCATTAAAGATCCTGTTCTAGTTCCGAAAGTATTGGCAGAATTTTCCTGACACCTGAATATTATGGGCCTTGGCAAGTCGTTGGGGAAAATAGGATAAGGTCAGCAGAAATGAGATTCTCACCTTGATGAAACAAAATTCCAACCACGCGATGGACAGATAGATGAGGGTCTCAGTAATGAATGGCAAGAGGCCTATTTGCATTCATTTGCATGTATTAGCAGCCATTTTACCTAATCTCATTCATTAATATGCAATTTTAATCAAATCCATTGTTGATTGTCAGAAGAATCCAGTTGGCTCCTTAATGTCTTTTGGAAAAGAAAATCTGCCGTCCTTACCTGATCTGGCCTACATGTAACTCCAAACCCACAGCAATGTGGTAACCCTCTGGGCAATTATGGATTGGAAATAAATGATAACCTAGCCAGCAATGCTGTCATCCTGTGAAAGAATGAATGAAAAGAAAAGTTTCCTATTCTTCCATCTGCCGAATAGAAAATAGATGGCAATGATTCTCAACATTAAATTCATTCAGGTATCTGGAACCCCAATTTGCCACCTGCTCCACCAGGCACTGGAGTCCCCAGAATCTCAGGGTATGCTACATGGGCAGTGACTGCCCACAAACCCTGTCCACAGAGGTTGGCATCAGACATGTAACCAACCTTAACGCCCCCAAAGCTCTCATTTCCCACCCACTACAATACAGGTCTATACTTCAATGCTGCACTTTGGTGTTAACCAGCATCTTTCATTATCATGAGACTGCAACGATGCTTTCCATGTAGGGACAAGCACCATGTCATGAGTTGAACAAACACCTCAGAGCTTTTTGCTTGCTCTCATGGAGCTCATTCACATTGCATCTACTTAGCTGCTCACAGTATCTCTGTTTTGCTTTGCCTTGTTTTTCGGCACATTGCCCCCTCAACCAGAGCTTAAAGAGCCTTGCCTTGCTATTAACTGCAGTCATAAAGATAGGCAACTTGACATGGTTGTCAACAGTGGTCAGTCAAGGTAGCGGACATGTCGCTGTATAGGACCGTAATACATCAATCTCACACTTGTACCATTTTCACACAGCAACCACATGACATGTGCTTCAACCAAATAGCCATGTTAGAAAATCTAATGGGAGTAATCCTCAGTCAGGGGAAAAGACACAGTCTTTAGTCAGGGGGTCCTGGCATATTTTGTTAACAGCCTCATCCGATATTAGTCCAGGGACTTGGGCATAGCCATTCAGCTGCTTGGAGCAACCAAGTTTGGAGAATCTGTATCATTAGAGTCTGGAGATAGGGCCAAGGTCAGTCCTGCAGGTCCAGTGCAACCTCGCCAGGGGCTTATGATCTATCAGTCAGGGAGCTGCACAGATATCAGTAAGAGGCTGGTTAGCTATCAGTTAATGCGGTTTGACTAAGTCAGTTGGAGGCTGAGGGGTGAAAGGTGCTATGGTCAGTCCTTTAGATCAGTTCAGTGACAGTCAAGGGGGACTTTCAAGGGCCACCACTGTGATAGGGAAATTGGGAATTGGAGGTCGCATGCTAGGATGCAGAGGGACAATACTGTGAAGACAGGGAACTCAAAACAAGTGTTGGGGATAAGCTTGTGGAGTTCTGGTAGAGTCCCTACATCCTAGCCAGAAGTCCTGTAATCAAGTCCCCTCTGTTCCAGAGGTGTGACATACCATTTGCTTTTCAATTCACTCATGGGACATGGGTATTGTTGACTAGGCCAGCATTTATTGCCCATCGCTAGTTACCCTTGAGAAGGTGGTGGTATGTCACTGAGACAATATTACATTGAAGGATGAGGATTACTGTGGAGTAGGGGGTCATCAACTGTCACATCCACCCTGGCCTTGAAGAAGGTACAGTGTAACTTGATGGTTGAGATGACTAAACTGTAGAGCTGGAGCGCATGGGTAACATTAGTAGCTGAGGATGTAATTCAAAGCAGGTGGGAATGTGTGGAAGCTCAGTATTGATGGGCTCAACAGGGAGTGCCAGGCAAATAGGAACATGAAGGTTAGGCGGGTGGGGGAGGGGTTGGAACAGTAGTGCTAGGAGGCCTTGATTCCAAGAATGAGCCTTTGATTCACTGAGCGAAGTGTGACCTGTGCTATCTTCCATACGCGTGCAAATCATACGTTTGTACTAGAAATGGAAAAACACTGACAACACCTAGAATGGGTAGAATCAGTGTTTCTGTCTGTCTGAATGAATAGGCTCTAATTGTGGGCAATGTGAAGCCTTTCAAGTGGTGTTGCAATAATCAGGCACTTTCTCAGTATGGCCTGAAGTCATGTGAATTCATAATAAGCTGCATAGTGTCCAACTGGGTGGGATACAAATCCTGATCAAAAGGAATCTTGACCATGTCACTTGTCATTGCAGATTAAAGATACAAACTATCATCTGATGGCTACAGAGATAGTAGGAACTGCAGATGCTGGAGAATCTGAGACAACAAGGTGCAGAGCTGGATGAACACAGCAGGCCAAGCAGCATCGTAAGAGGAGGAAGGCTGACGTTTCGGGCCTAGACCCTTCATCAGAAATGGGGGAGGGGCAGGGGGTTCTGAAATAAATAGGGAGAGAGGGGGAGGCGGTTAGAAGATGGATAGAGGAGAAGATAGGTGGAGAGGAAACAGACAGGTCAAAGAGGCGGGGATGGAGCCAGTAAAGGTGAGTGTAGGCGGGGAGGTAGGGAGGAGATAGGTCAGTCCAGGGAGGACGGACAGGTCAAGGGGGCGGGATGAGGTTAGT
>NC_063335.1:74960899-74992707 GCF_021869965.1 Rhincodon typus | reverse complement strand
TCCAGCTCTGCACCTTGTTGTCTCATCTGATGGCTACAATTCACTTTAATGATTCAGAATCTCACACACTGCACTTGGGCCCAGACCAGATTTCCTCTCACTTTGAACTCACTTTGCTCTTGTATACAATATTGCCTTTCTTGGCTGATGGGGATGAGACTGGTGGATGGGACGATAAGTTATTAATAATCATACAGCACTTACAATCGCCTACTGTCTTTGTGAGGCGAGGCTGTGATGCGCTAATTGGTTTAAAATCCTTATGTCAAATATCTATGTAGTGGAATTCTATTGCCTTCCATATCAGAGATCTCCATGTCCCATTGTAAGGGGGAATACACTAAACCAACAGCTATAAACTATTAACCCATCAACCATTAAGAAACCCTCCATATTGTTCACCTCAAAACACATAATGATTTCTGGTAAAATTCAACCCAATGGTTCATTTGATTCAAGCAGAACTGAGCCAACAAACTGATTCAAATTACTCCATCGCAGAGGGAAGAACAGGAGCCTAGACATTAATTTGTGCAATGGCACATAATCTTTTGAGTACAGTATTGCTCTTACAAAATCAGGTGTTACACATTCTTTTTTAACAGTGGAGAATAAAGCAAAGGAAAAGAAAAGGTACTTCCATTTTGACCTCAAAATGGTTCACAGTTGATGAAGTACCTCTGAGGTGTAGTCAATATTGACATTTAAATAAAGACAGCAGCACATCCATGTACCATAAACAGCATTAAAGTATATCTTTTGTTTTTGGTGTTGGTCAATACTGACCTGGCAATGGGAGAACTCCCGTCCCTTATATTCTTGAAATATGGCTGTCACTGGCAAGGTCAACAAATGTTTCCTTTCGAACTGGTCTTGAGCAGTTAGCATGCCATCTTCATGAAGTGCTGCAGTCAATGCGGTGTTGGGGTATTGTGTCTTCTAGACTCTGTGTCAGGTATTTGTTTCATTTTTCAATTTAACCTGGGGTTTGATAGAACTGGAGGACTTGCAAGGCCATTTCAGAGGGCAGTTCAGATTTAAGTTGATTTATGTATTTTGAGGTGAACTACATGGAGGGTTTCTTGATGGTTGGTGGGTTAATAGTTTATAGCTGATGGTTTTGATGGTTTAGTGTATTTCCCCCTTACAGTGGGACATGGAGATCTCTGATATGATACATTCAGGAAGGACAGCAAATAGGTTTTAACAAGAAGTGCAGTAATTTCTTGCATCATTATTAGTGAGAATAACTTTTCATTCTAAATTTATTGAAGGAACTTCACTCCACCAACTGTCACAGTGGGATTTGAACTCACAACCTCAAACGCAATATTATGGGCCTCTGTATCACTTGTCCATAAACATTATCAGGACGCAACCATGCCCAGATGGTGAAAATGGTGCCCAGGGATTTTGCATGTCACATCTCATCCAAAATAATGATACCTTCATCGCATATCCTCACTACTGCACTGAAGTGTCAATCAAGATTCTGTTCTCAAGGCTCTGGAGTAGATCTTGAGCCTACAACCTGAAAAGATCAGAGTTGCTTTATGAAAGTAATATCACAGTTTTATATTCAATAATGCTTGAATTATCACAAAGCGTTTCTGTCATAGATGCTTGCTTTTGTTTACTTTTATTTTATTACGTATCTTTTGATGAGTGGTTGTGTTCGTGAAGAAGAACAGATGTTCAGTCAACTAGCAACCAAATAATAGTTTGGCAATCGTACTTGGGATGAAGGTGAGTACACTATTAATCCCTCAACATCTGCTCTGCAAGAATTTCTTGCCAGTATCCACTTGATATGTTGAGAGGGAGTGCCTGGATTTTAGCAGCTTCTGCCAACTTCAGTTGGAGGTGTTCCAGGTAGTTGCATCACCTGATGTCTCGCACATCAAGTGATTGTATTTAGAATGTTTTTGGCTTGAAAGTGAATAATTTGAGCACAAGATAAGTTTATACAGCATTCAAGTCAAGAAAATAAAAGACTGCTATAGAAAAAGTGATGATTCTTGGTCTTTTTGCTCTCACATCCCTCCGAATAATTCAAGAACAGTCACACATTCATTTTGTTACTTACAGCATAGATGTTACCATTGGATGAACAGCCCCTGGATTTATAATTACAACAAGTATTCACAGCTCCCATACACACTATGCCACACATTCAACCTTTTGGCAAATAGGCATCACACAGTCTGGCTGGACTGCAGGGGGTGTGATAGGCATGTTTCTGACTCAAGTCTGTCATGGTTGCTGTGCTATCAATTTCACTTGAAGAGTGTTACTGAGAGAAGATGGCCAAATGGGTGAAGCTATGGGTTATAATTTTACTGCCAATTTCCTACATTTATTTTGTTTCTTCCTGGCTGCTTGCACAGCAGTGCTTGGGAGTTCATTCCTGGAGATTCACAGTTATGCATCTTTGTGTGATTAGTTTCTTCCTTTGCAGTAATTTTTCTCAAATTTTAAAATGAAATCTATGCTTTCTGGAAGTGAGTCTCCTTTCTATATTTCAGCTAATATGTGTGCTAAGTGACGCTGATACATAGTTCAATACTTTAGTTTTAAATAGGAAGCATAAGTGTACACAATTTTTTTAAGGGCAGAATTGAATAAACAAACAATTACACAGAGAGGCATATGTCAATGTTCTTTTGGGTTATTAAGGGCCTAAGTATCACTTTTTTAATGGCGCATGTTGAATTTCATTCATGTTTCCTTAGAGCAGTCAATACTCATGAGCAAAAATGATAGCATTGGGAATAACCAGCAGAGGTCAAGCATGTCATGGAATGTAAGGCAGAGACAATATGATCATTTCAAGCAACAAGGTAGCCTGAATTACACTGAAGGGTCATAGCTATCTCTTATTAAGTATACCATAGATAGCACATGCCTTTGCCTGGAAACAATCCAGAACGAAATTAAGCACTATGTTGCCAATGGTAGAAGTGATAATGACATCCAATTATTTCACCACAGACAAAAAAAACGAGCTGTTTGATGATCTATCCATCTTAGCTATGATACTCATTGATATTCTGTTGGGATCATAGGACTGTCATGTGGCTGTCACGGTAACTTAATAGGTAAGGTTGGGAACTTTTAGGAATTATGCAAAGGAGGACCAAGAAAAGATTAAGAAAGGGAAACTAGAATAGAAGATTAAACTATTGAAAAACATAAAAACAAATTGTTAAAAACTTCCAAAGGCATACAAAAGAGGAAAAGATCATAATGAGGAAAATGAAATGGCAGAAAAACTAAACAAAAATCTTCCTGGAATAATGGAGAATTGAAGGACAAGGATAAATAAGAAATTTCAAAATATTAATAATAGTTTTTAAAAAGTACTAAAGGAATTAATGGGACTTAAACTAAATAAATCCGTCGGACCTGATGATCTACATTGAGCTACAGTGCTGAAACAGATAGTTGTAGCAATAGTAAATGCATTAGCGGTGATCTTTCAAACTTCTACCAATTCTGGAATGGTTCCTGCAGATTGGTATTTTGCAAATGTACCTCCATTATTTAAGAAAGGAGAGAGGGAGAAAACAGGCAACTGCAGGTCTATAATGTAAGCTGTATGGAAAATGCTAGAATCTATAAAAACAATCAGGATAGGAGGACACTTAGGCAGTAATCAATTCTACCATTATTTTGATTAGACAATATAGTCAATGAATTTCACTGTTGCTGTTATGTTCAGTACATAGTCCACTCCTCCAAGGACTGGCAGATCATATCAAACATCATATACCTTCAGCTGTTCATAATAAGCAAGATTACCCAAACAGAATTCACTTACAAAACTCCCAACATAGTGCTGAATGTTAGATATGACTTTGCAAGTGATCAACATGAGCTAAATAATCCTAAGAATGCCAATAATTACACTGACAAACAATTTAGGATCATCAGTTGGGCTTGATATGTGGTGTACTTGTGTGCAATAAAAGTTATACACATTAATACACTGTGCCCTTTTCTTTGAAAACAGAAAGAAAATGTAACACACTGCTCCGGTTTCAACTGAGCAAAATAGGTGACAGACATTTTCTGATTCATTTGTCAGGGTACCGCCCTGACCAATCACAGTCAACCTGCCTGGTTTGGAAGTTAACTTTCAGTCATCATTAAGCAGTGCATTCTTCAGAGCAACACCTCTTTCAATCAGAGTCCACTTGCCAATCAATCAGCACTCTCCTCTCATGCAGTATAAATGTTATACTGCCTTAATCTTGCCTTTTCCTTGCAAATTGTTTTGATGAATTCAAGAGAAATTGCTTCAACAAAGTGTGCCGCCAATGGTAATTCTCAAGTCCTGTTTTATTGTTTGACCATTGGTAGGATTGGACCAAATCATCGTGGATTTGTGAGAGGGAAGTTATGTTAGAGTTTTGTTAGGAAGTAACTAGCACGATAGACAAGGCAGAAACAGTGGGTGTGGTATACTTAGATTTTCAGAAAGCTTTCCAGAAAGCACCATGCAAAATGTTTATAAACAAAATTAGAGCTAATAAAGTTTTGGGGAATATAACCGAGAATCAATGCTTGAACACCACCTATTCACAATATATCAGTGATTTGATTGTGGGGATTAACTGATACTTCACGCTTGCAGATGGCACAAAACTGGCTGGGAGTCTGAGTTATGAGGAGGATATAAGGACGATTCAATTAGACTTAGACAGGCAGAGTTAGCAAGAAACATGGCAGATGAAATACAACGTGGAGAATGTGAAGTTTTAACAAGTTTGGTTGGAAAGATATAAAAGCAGAGTATTTCTTAAATGATTAGAGGCTAGGAAATGTTGAACTTCAAAGGAACTTGTGTCTTCTAGTTCACTGAGTCACTGGAAATTTACATGCATGTGTAGCAAGTCAGTTAGGGAAGGAAACTGCTGGTCTGGCCTACATGTGACTCCAGACCCACAGCAATGTGGTTGACTCTTAACTGCCCTCTGGGCAATTAGGGATGGGCAATAAATGCTGCCTAGACAGCAACGCCCTCATCCCATGCTTGATTAAAAAACAAAAGTCATCCTTTATTACAAGAGTTTCACGCTTAAAAGGAAAGATGTCTTCCTGCAATTGCACAGAGCGATACTGAAACTACACTTGGGATCTTGTGTACAGTTTTGAGCTCCTTACATAAAGAAAGATACACTTACCATACAGGGAGTGTAATCAAGGTTCAGCAAATGGATGACGGAATTATCCAATGAGGAAAGATTAAATAGACTGGGAATTTATTCACTTGGGTTTAGCAGAACGAGAAATAATCTCAGTCAAACATACGAACGTTTTATAGAGCTGGGGGGCCTAGAACTAGGGACAGTCTCAGAATAAATTAAAAACGGGTTGTTTAGGACTGTAATGAAGAGGAATTTCTTTACTCAGAGGTTGAAAAATTTTGGAAATTCTCTGCCCCAGAGGTCTGTGGAGGATCGAATGTTGAGAATGTTGGAGATTGAATTCAATAGATTTCTACATGTTTAAAACATAAGGGATATGGGGATTGTGCAGGACAGTGATGCTGGAGTAGAAGATCAGCCATGATCTGGTTGAATGGTAGAGCAGACTTGAGGGGCTGAATGGCCAACTCCTGCTACTATTTCTTGTCTTCTATGTTCTAATGTCATATATGAGCCTTGCAGCTATAAGGTCTCTATTTCAGTTTACTCATTTGAGCCTGTCACCATGTGACTGTTGGTTGTTAACTTCCAACAGGTTGGTAATAATGCCATTCAGTGTTACCATGTTCGACAAGGTGTAACAGGAAACAAAAAATTAACAGACGGTCTTGGCAGTGGTATGAAGAGTTTTCTAAACTACTAGGAAAATTGGCACTCATAGCTGTGATCGTAGCCCTAGCACTGCAGACTGCCTGTTAATAGAATGAAGCAATGCCTTTTTTTTCTGTTAAAGTAGTTGTTTGCATTATTTGTTAAGTGCACATCATTAAATCTAGAACATTAGTGAATGAAGCAATAATGATGAATACCTAATTGCCCTTTTTGGTGCTAAAATAACGCTATTAAGCTGATAGTGTCATTTTCTTTGGAAGGTAAAATTATTCTTAGCTTCAGAAATCACTTTGGTTGAAAGACAGGATGGTAATTCAGTTAACACATACTGCTTTGTTGCATAAGCTCAGATGTTTGAAGATAACTAAGTGATTTATCAAATTGCAAGGGAGAAAGAGCTGGATTAAATTTGAGAATTTGGTTGGGGATCACAATAAGTGACTACCCTGCACTCACTCATACTGAATCAGGCAGCATGAAAACTTTGCTTACATATCTAGAAGATTATAACAAGCAGCTCAGCGTGAAACAACTGGTAGCATGCCCAGCACAAGACACAAATGCTTGCATAGATAGCATGGCGCACTTCTGGTCGATATCTCTCAAAGGCAGCCTGCACTTCTTACAAAACAGCTGCAGATGCTACTTGAAGAGTTTCAGGCAAGCAATGCTGGGAGTTATAAAACAGTTAATGTAACAACATGCCAGAGAAAGAGTTCTCAGGTTTTCAGAAGTTGAACTGGAGGTTTTAGTCATAGAGGTCGAAAGAAGGAGAAACACTATAACAGCTTATTGTTCCATTCAGCTCAGACTGCTGTCAACCATGGTTGCCAAAACCATTCCTCAAATGGTTTTATAAGCATTCATAGCAGTTCACTGATTTGTCTTGCAATAAATATTTGGCCTTCTACCACTGTCACTCTGTTTGTCCCCTTGCCAGCCAGCTCAAACTGCTTCTGCCCATTGTTATGATTCCAGCTGCAGTTCTTTTGAAGGAGTAACATGTCTGTGATAGTCATTGTTGTTAGCTGATCTAACTCCCAAAGTAGAAATCATGGTAACCAAGTCATCAGTTCATGCGAACATGAAGAGGTCTACTCTAAGCTTCATCTATGGTCTCTCTAGTTTATCATGCATCATTTGCATTACTTTAGCTTGTTTCGTATGGTATTTCTTTTAAGCATTCCACTGGCTAAGATGTTTTTTAGACTCATTAACCAATTTTGGTCTGTAGAGCAGTTCTCATGTCTTCCTCAGGTTGAGCTCCATTCCTTATGACTAGCATGGATGCCACTCCACATCTCTTTTCTCATCTCCTTTCGATAACATCTTTCTTTCCTTTGTACAAGATGTCACTTCAACTCTGTCTGCCCAGTACTCTTTAACAACACCAAGTGTGTCCTTGATGCTTCAAGGTATTATGTCATCACACACCCTGCATCACTCTGAAAGTTTCTTCTTGTCACATGGCTTGATATGAGCAACACACTTATCTATTAGATTCAATGTTTCTGCTGAACTGATGTCTTCCAGAGCAAGTCGAGCTGTTCCTTTGAGGAGTTGTGTTAGCACACTCAAATATCTTCATAGTTTGACAGCAATGTACAGCTGTTTTCCTTGTTTATATATCATATATAGGGGACAGCCCTGTGAACAAAATGACATTCTTTGCTTGAACGTTGGAGCAGATAGAAACAGGTTGAGGAAAGTGCTTCGAAGTGGCAAGCGGTCAGAGTCCACTGTCACTTTCTCAGTCCCAATAAAGTACTAATTAAAAATACCTACAAGAAAAGGCAATAGTCAAGCACCCTTTTTCATTCTGACTGTAGCAACGTTTACAGCACAGAAGGAGGCCATTTGGCATGTCATGTTTTCACTAGTCAACAAAGATCTGACTATACTAATCCCATTTTCCAGCTCTCGGTTTGTAGCCCTGGATACAAGTCATAGACCTTAATTCCTCAGAGATATCTTAACTAAATAGAATGTCGATGCTTCCTTTTAATTTATTCTTACTCCTACTTAAGTATAGACTTGAAAAATTTATTCTTATTTATATAAGACAAACAAACTATCACGTGATAGGTTGAAAGTAAAATAGTTCTAGAATATTAATTATCCATATAAAGTTTTTGTGGTCTCAACTTGAATCAGTTTCTAGTCACAAGAAATGAGAAAAGTATCCACCAATTACTGACCTGCTCTCCTGTGATGTCACACTTACAATTTTGTTGAAGCAGCTCTGCCTCTGGTCTGTCTGATTCTGGGACCTCTCTGCCCTCACTGCTCCTGTAAACCTCACTGTTACTGCTCCCGAGAACTAGATCAAGACTTGCTCCCAAACTGCCTTGCTGAGCATTAGATCACTAGGTGACTTTGTAATTATCTCTGTACTACTTCAGCGCTGACATTGTTGTCGCTACTTGTTTGATTCCAGTGAAAGTTGCTTCATAGAAACATAGAAGTTAGGAGTAGGAGTAGGCCATTCAGCCCTTAAAGCCTGCTCCAACATTCAATATGACTATGGCTGATCTTCCAATTCAGTATCTTGTTCTAATTCTCTACTATCCAATGCCACTGTGGATACTTAGTAATGATATTACATAGAGTTACTCACTGTGAAAAATCAGGCAAGAACTTTGCAAATAGTTCATAAATGCAACAAAATATTTGCAGTGCCTTCACATCCATTGATTGCTGCATCTCTGCTTCAGTTTTCACTCTGTCAAGATCCGGGGGCAAATTCCTTTCCTTGCCAGTACGTGATCTATGGACTTGCCTTCAGGCATTTTCAATTGTACTGTTTTCTTGTTCATCTTCAAGTTCATTTGATGAACTCTCATTGGCAGTCACACTAAATTCAGCTTCTGGTCTATGATGACTTCTTTCATTGTGTCTTCTCATTGATAGACTCAGATCATTCACAATAGCTTCCACAATGGAAGATCACTGACTAGCTCGTGCTGTCTATGTAGATACTCTTCCAGAGCCACGGAAATACCAAACAGCATGCGCAACCATCTGTATCTCCTGAATGGCATCCAGAATATAGTTAGCAAAGTGCTACTTTCATCCTGCTCTACTTGCCAGTAAACATCCTTTGCATCAAAGGCAACAAAAATCTTTGATTTGGCATGTTGTGGAAACATTTCTGCGATGGTTGGTGTGGCCAAGGTGACCTCTACAATATTTAGATCCTGTCCTCTAGCCTTAACCATGCCCCACATGTACTGGAGGTCTCCTTCCAAGGTGCAACTGTCATGTCAGGATGCCAATGCCTTCCTCTACATCATTCCCGGTGCATGCATGGCTCTTACTATCAGCCGAATGTTCTTGTGTGGCAGGGTTGCAAACAGGAGTCATCACAAAGCATCCCTCTATACCCTGCAGCCTGCCTCTGACTCTTTATGGTAAACCCATGATGGCTGGTGACACCCACTGCCAGTTTATGAATGCTGTTCATTTGGTGCCTTGCTAAATGGCATGCACCAAATTAATCTTCTGTGCATACTCATGCACTATATCTACGAACATGAAATGGGAGCACTTGAGATTCCAGTATATCTCTCTATTAACATATGGAGGCTGCAGAACAATATGCAATGTAATGGATTGCACCTTGCAGTATTGTAATCCTGCTAGTGTAACAAAGCCATATGCTCACTCCTCCTACCTCTCCCTTGTAAATGAGAAATCCATAGAGGTCTCTGTCCTTCAATAAGGGGCATTTGTCACTTCCCTCATTCATAGAGACACAGCACAGTGTGAAATATTGCAAACATCAACTGTTTCCGCTTAGAAGTATCTGCTTCTATTGATACTTAGAGCTACGGTAAGTTTCATGGCAAATAGCAGCACAGGTCTCTTCCTGTTTTGTGGTTATAATTCACGTTGGAGGAAGCAACACAGTTGTCTCATCACTTCTACACAGCTCTAAGCTGAGGGAGAATTTAGAGAACCCTTAGTGTAAAGTGTTTTCAATTGATACCTCCTCTTTCTGAGCATGGCTTTCATTTCCGCTGCCTGTGGTTGATTTTCATATCACATTGCAGACCAGGAGGTTGTGAGGATTACTTTCGTTGCTGAAGCAGGCTTTCTTTTAACAGAGATAGTAGGAAATGCAGATGCTGGAGAATCCGAGACAACAAGGTGCAGGGTTGGATGAACACAGCAGGTTTCTGATGAAGGGTCTAGGCCCGAAACGTCAGCCTCTCTGCTCCTATGATGCTGCTTGGCCTGCTGTGTTCATCCAGCCCTGCACCTTTCTTTTAACAGATATTGTTGCTTCTCTGATTTTTTAATCAAAATACAGATCACCTTTTTTATAAAACTATAAGCTTTACAAAACTCCTTCAATGGCATTCATTCATCTACTCGCTCTGCTGATTCGAAAGAAAGCCAAAAATCTTGGAAATGTTGTTTCAGTTGAAATCATTGGGAATACCTCAGATGCATTCACTGTCACCAATTCTACTTTCTGGTATCAGTCTAAGCTACTGATACCAGATGGGGAAGCATGCCCACACAAAGGATAGACGAAACATTGATAAACAATAAATAGATTTATTACAATTATGTAGTCACTAGTCACATTATTTCTGAGATACATGATTGTCTCTTGTGAGTCATTTAAGCTTTACTTAAAACTAATTATATATTACTACTTTAGCTACATGCTGTTACCACCAGGAAAGAAACAATTTTGGGAAGGTTCCAATAGATTGGACAGTAGCAAATATTATCCTCTATTCCAGAAGGCAGGAAAGATGAAAAAAGGAAACTATTGGTCAGTTAACCTGACATCTGTTGTCAGGTGGGGAAGGTGTCAGAATCAAACATTAAGAATGCTTTCTGAACAAGATTCTGAAAAAGACTTCTGAAGAAGGGTCCAGACCCGAAACGTCAGCTTTCCTGCTCCTCTGATGCTGCTTGGCCTGCTGTGTTCATCCAGCTCTACACGTTGTTATCTCAGATTCTCCAGCATCGGCAGTTCCTATTATCTCTTAAGAATGTTATAGCTGGTCACTTAGAAAAGCTCACGGTAATTGAGAAGAGTCAGCACGATTTTGCAAAAAAGAAATTGTGTTTAAATAATTTATTGGAGTTCATTTTAAGGAGTAACATGTGTTGTGAATGAAGGGGAGTGTGTAAATGTACTGTATTGAATTACGAGAAGTTATTTCATAGGGTGCTACATCAGAGGTTACTGTACAAAGCAGGACCTGATGGTGTAGACGATAACACATTCACATTGATAGAAAATTAGCTGGCTGGAAGAAAACTAAACAAATGCATAAATGGAACTCTTACTGATTGGCTGGTTGTGATGTGTGGAGTACTGCAGAGGCTTGTGCTAGGTCTTCAGATTTTTATATAAATTACTTGGATGAGGAGAGCAAAGACATATATTTGCTGATGTTACAACGATGGGAATGAAAGTATATGTGAAGAAGACATAGGGAGGTTACAGACAAATCTGGCTAGTTTGAGTAAGTGGGTAAAAATCTTGCAGATTTAGTATAATATGGAAAAATGGGAAGTTGTCCATTTTAGCAGAAAGAATGAAAAAGCTGAAAAAGCTTAAATTAAGAATGACTGTAGAGAGTTCTGTGTGCTCATGAATCACTTTTCTTTTAACTAACTTGTTTGTACGTGTTACGATACGCCTCCATGACAGGTAGGACTTAAACCCAAATCTTCTGACCCAATGGTAGGATACATAAGTAGAATGCTACCCTGTATTACAAAAGCAATTGAATCTAGAAGTAAGTATGTAATTCTTCAGTAATAGAAGGCATCGGTAAGATCATATCCTGAATCAGTGTGAAGTTTTGGTCTCCTTATTTAAGGAGAGTTGTAGATGCAGCGGAGGCAGTCCTAGATTGACACCAGCAATGAGCAGATTGCTTTATGAGGAAATGTTAGATGGACTGGGCTTGTTTCCACTGGATTCTAAAGGAATGGGGAGTAACCTGATTGAGTTATATGAGATCCTGAACGGACTTGACAAGGTAGACATGAAAAGGATTGCCTCGTGTGGATGAGTCCAGGGCATGGGCCCTGCTCTGGAACAGAGATGAGAAGTTTTTTTTTCCCTGTCACTGAAGTTGAGCAACTTGTGAAACTCTGCTCCAGAAAGCAGTAGGGACCGCGTCATTGAATATTTTTAAGGCGGTGGAAGAAAGACTCTTATTGGCCAATAGATTCAGAGGCCACCAGGAGAAGTTAGCCATGTGGAATTTGGAACACATACAGGTCAGTCATTACCTTATTGAATGGTGGAGTAGTCTTGAGGGGATGAATGGCCTATTTCTGCTCCAGATTTGTATGTAACAATCACTGAAGCACTATACACACTCTAGTGAACACAAGCAGAATTCAGAGGACACACAGAATCTGGTTAGCTCCTCCTAAGAACAGTCCTGTATGTACTGGAGAAATGGAACAAACACTGCAATTTCAGATAAACCTTGCAGATAGTAATGCCTTATGCAGCATCTTTCCCTCACCCCAAGCTTTTTATGCTTATCAATTTTTTTGTAAATTGCTTCAAATAAGCAGATTCATTACCACCTAACTCCCCTCAAGTCTGTGACTTCATAAATAACTGATGACTTGGTTGGGCCGAATATCTACTGCTTGAGGGTTAAATATTCAGGTACAATTCATTGTTATTCTGAAGCCTTGGTGAATCTTCGATTTCCTGAATGCCCTCTGCATAGGCTGAAATATTTAGGTAACATTAATTGCCACTCTGGAATCTCGGTGGATCTTTGATTTCTCATATGATCTTTACTGAGGATGTCCTCTGATGTCAGTGTTGCAGTTAAACATTTGTTTCCCCTGGAGGATCTTCTGTTTCTCTAAACCATGTCAGAGAAGATAGTTGTGGTTCTGAAAGAACTTAACTTCTCCTGTTGATGTTGTAATAAGATAGACTTGAATTTAATTCTTCAATTCTTATGTTTGTGCTCCTTTGGATAACATTGTAACAGGTTCATTCATATACAGGAAAGCTGACTGAATTGTTTTGTTATTGCTTGTTTTAAATAGCTGAACTAATTGTAACAAGAGCCTACCACTAATTCCAAGTCATTGTGGTGTCAAGGATATGTGCTGTTTATATTTTGATGATACTTCAGTGGTTGGAAGAAAATTAAATTAATTCCGCCAATCCTGTGAAATCCCTAATCTCTCCTGATCTTAGTCACAAAAAGTTATTTAAAAAAACGTGCTCTTTCTTGGATGCAGGCATTGCTGGCGAGCCCAAAATTTATTGCCCATCCCAAATTGCTCTCAAACTGAGTGGCCAATTCAGAGGGAAGTTAAAAGTCAACTGCGTTGCTGTTGGACTGGAATCACATGTAGATTAGATCACGTAAGTTTCTATTCACTCATGGGACATAGGCTTCGTTGACTAGCCCAGCATTTATTGTGCCTCCTCAGTTCTCCTTAAGAAGGTGGTGGTGAGCTGCCTTCTTGAACCGCTGCAGTTTATATGGTGTAGGTAGACCCACAATGCCACTAGGAAGAGAATTCCAGGATATTGACCAAGCAACAGTGAAGGAACAGCACTATATTTCCAAGTCAAGTGAGTGGCTTGGAGGGGAATTTGCAGGTATTAGTGTTCTCATGTATCTGCTGTCCTTGTTCTTTTAGATGGAAGTGGTTGTGGATTTGGAAGGTGCTGCCTATGGATCATAAGCAAGTTTCTATCTTGTAGACAATATACACTGCAGTTACAAAGAATCAGTGATGGAGAGGCTGAATGCTTGTAGATGTGATTCCAACCAAATGGGCTGCTTTGCCCTGGATGGTGTCAAGCTTCTTGAGTTTTGTTGCACCTATACCCATCAAGAATAGTGTAAGTTATTCCATCATACTCCTGACTTGTGCCTTACAGATGATGGACAGGCTTTGAAGTGTCATGAAGTGAGTTACTCGCTGCAGGATTCTTAGTTTATGACCTGTCTTTGTAGCCATTGTACTTATATGTTGAGACCAGTTCAGTTTCTGGTCAAAGGAATCCCCCAGGATGTTGATAGTGGAGGATTCAGTAATGGTAATGTCTTTGAATGTCAAGCAGTGGTGGTCAGATTTTCACTTATTGGGGATTATCATTCCTGACGTTGATGTAGTGCAAACATTGCTTGCCATTTTTCAGCCCCAAGCCTGGATAATGTCCAGGTTGTATTGTATTTGCTTTAATATATGAGGAATTACAAATGGTGCTGAGCATTGTGCAATCATCCATGAACATTCCTACTTCTGACTTCATGATGGAGAGAAGATCATTGATGAAGCAAATGAAGCTGGTGAGCTTAAGGCACTGCCCTGGAGAATTCCTGCAGAGATGTCCTGGAGCTGAGATAACAAATCTCCATAAAGCACAACAACCTTCCGAGGTGAGAAATCAGGATGGCTGATTTCCTTCCCTGAAAGACTTTAGTCAACCAGGTAGACTTTTACAACATTTGATGGCAGTTTCGTGGTCACCATCACTGAGACGTTTTACAGCAGTTGTACTTAAATTCCAGCTGCCAAGGTGGAATTTATTCCACACTCCACAGTGTTAGTCTAGGCTCTCGATTACTAGTCTGACATTACTACTGTTCCACCACCTTGCCAAGATTAACCTCAAAGGTTCTCTTAGGTTTCAGCATCATTCTTCCAAGACCTATGAAGTCCTTCTTTGGTGAGTAAAGGTACATTATTCACTGTATTTGGATTCTGAGCTGGATGGGGTTCTGCAACATTCTTTTAAGATTTTAAAATTTTAAGAGTGAAGCAGTTTCTGCTTAAAAGTGAGAATTGTTGATTTCTAATGTTAGTCCCATGAAGTATCGATCACTGTTTTCTGAGTTCTCATCGTAATCCTTTAATCTTGAGTGATGCTCTGTCTGCACAATACAGATCTCCATCAGAAGGTTTTACGTGTATTCACCTACACCAAAGGCTTTTCTCAGATGATACAGAACTTGCCTCAGTATCAAATTTGAGATTGGTTGAATCTGGCTCAAATGATTCAACTCTCACTCCTAGGAAAGGTTGGTTCACGTTATCCAAAGATGACATATCCTGATATAATGAAATGCTTTCTAATGAATGTATGTCATGTATCGCCTGTTTTCTTCAACAGTAAAGTGCTAATCTATTTGTGCATCTAAACATTATTAGTTCTGTTGTTCAATGGTTGTTTTTAACTTTTGCACATTTTCTGAGCATGTCAACTTTTCTATAAATGTTGCATTGGCATGAGAAACCTGGACGTTATAACTATTTGTGTGTTTTTCAACTCCACTTCAGGACAATAATTTCCAATATCAAGTGGTTTAAACACATTTTGTGTTGGTCTATTTTGTGATATTTTGGTGTTGTAACTCAGAAAGTTGATGAAGTCTTTAAACAAATTCTTTGTCTTTCTCTCTCTCTTTTCTCTCTCTCTCATACACACACACACACACACACACACACACACACACACACAACCTCCGCAAGCCAATATATGATTTATACTTGTATCATGTAAATTTTCTGCCCTTTATTTTCTATTAAGTAATATATACTGGGTGTGGTGGGTTTTTTTCCTGGTAATGGAATTGGAACACTTAACAGAAATGTTTCATAAATGAAGAACTGCATTGTATTTGTGAGAACAGGATAGCACTAGGTCATGAAATATTAGTCAAGACACAGACTTTGCTGAAGTCTGCTAGGAAAGTTTTTAAACTGTGCTGGAACTGAGAGAGAACTGTGGCCCCATTGTTTCTGTGACCATAAACATGCTGTCCTCACTTGGTGATTGATAATGCATTATAGAATCATAGAATCCCTACAGTGTGGAAACAGGCCATTCAGCCCAATAAGTCCACACCAACCCTTTGAAGAGCATCCCATTCAGACCCATCCACCTATCCTATCCCTGTAACCCTGCACTTCCCATTGCTAATCCACATAACCTACGCATCCCTGAACACTGTGGGCAACCTCACACGGCCAATCCACTTAACCTGCATATCTTTGGACTGTGGGAGGAAACTGGAGCACCCAGCAGAAACCCAGGCAGACACGGGGAGAATGTGCACTCCAGACAACTGTGTGTGCTTCTTCCAGCTAACCTTGAAAATGAGGGCAGAGAAACTACATCTGGCAATAGTTTTGAACAGGACAGTGATGTAATTGGAAACCAATTAAACTGGCCAAAAACAGTTATTAATTTATATGGCACATAGTCATAGCAAGGGAAAAGGTATAAAGAAATATGTTAAGAATAACTCACTGCTGCAGCTACGTAGAGCAATTTAGACACCTGCTGCACAGATTGTTCAGAAAAACTGTTGATAAATTGACCACTTGATACTGACCCTGACTTGTGGGATTTCTAAACAATCATTGTCATTGTGAGTATGTACTGTTAGTAATGCTGTACCCTCACTAACGTAAATAGATTCAAGCTGGTCTGTGCCGTTAATGTCTGGGCCGGAACATTTAGAAAAGCAAAGGGGGCTTTAAGAGCCTGATGAAGTTCTAGATCTTAGTGATTTTATGTCTCCATGATGCGGTTGTGTTGTTTTCAGATTTCAGGTTCTGCCACACTCAAGAAAGCTCTTTTCAGCGTGAGTTCCTATTTTTGCTTGTAACACTCCTGAAAGAGATTCATTAGAAATTCTGATCAACATTCTATCTTTAATTAGTTCTGGTTGTAAATCATCATAAACACACGATCCTGACAATGTATAAAGAACATTGATAAAGTTGCCAGAAAGTTCTCATTGAAGCAGAATCCTTCTATTAGGCCTTGTTCTTTCTGTTATGTGACTGGTCTTTAATATGACGTAGTTGTCAAAGATCCTCGTAGTATTGTTAAACGTATTTATTTCTTCCCTTAAATTCAGTACTCTTCAGTCTGATATGTTATTGATATGCTATTGAATCTGCAGAATAAAGAAATGTGCTGACTTGTTATTCTCTGGGCTTCTTCTGCCATCCTAATGCAATTCTACATTGCAATTTTATCTTTTTTCACACAGTCCAGTTTAACTCCTTATCTGAAGTATTTCTGACTTTAAACTTGCTTGGAAGTGTAATCTCTTTCCATACTCACTGTATTTAACAATTGTTTCAGCTCCTATTTAACTGATTCACTTGAAAGTTGTTGCACAGATTATTTTAATTCTATGTAAGTATAGATGGTCTTGCCATAAAAGTATTTTCTTTTTTAAGTATTGGACTTTTTCAAGTTGCTGCATTCTGAAGATGAATTGCAAATAAAGCTTTTTCATTTGTTTGTATTCATATAGCTGATGTGCACTTTGCTGGATTGGCCAGTGTCTGTTATCCATCCCTAAATGACCTGCTTCCTTGAACTGCTGCAGTCCATTTGCTGTAGGTACAGATATAACAATGTCATCCATGCAAGTGAAGATTATTCCATCACACTCCTGACCAGTGATTTGTGAATTGTGGACAGGCATTGGGGAGTCAGGAGGTGAGTTACTTACTGCAGGATTTCTGGCCTCTGACCTGCTCTTGTAGTTATGATATTCATATGTCTAGCTGAATTCAGTTTCTAGTCAATAGTGACCCATTGATAATGGGGGATTCATCAGTGATGAATAGATTCTCTCTTGTTGAAGATGATCATTGTCTGGCACTTGTGTGCCTCAAACATTTCTTGCCATTTATCAGCTCAAGCCTGAATATGGTCCGAATCTTTCTGCATTTGGACATAAAATGTTTCGGTATCTGAGGAATTAAGAACATTAGTTGATTTACTTAACAATGTCAACATCTATTTTCTTATTATTACTTCCAAAAATATCTTTCATTTTGATTAATTAAAATTAAAGAAAATCTGAACATTCTAGGATTATCCTCTTTTTCTGCTGAAAAGATATTCTCAAGCATTTATAGAGCAGCCATTGGAATACTTTAAAATGAAGAAAAATATATTTTTTATTTTCTCCCCAGATGGAGGAAAGACGTTGTTTCACATCACCTTCCCCTTCTTCTTGGTGATTTTCACACCACTTTTAACACTATGGAGGTTCCATGCGCTTTGTGCTTCTTCTCTATGCTTTTTTTAAAAGAAATGGAATTGTAATGATCTCAAGCCTTAAAGTTGTAATTTCAGTTGCAAAATGGAAATTCTATCCCCACCAACCGTCTAAACACTGATTCTTAGAAAACTCATCTTCTGTCGCCATTTACTTTTCAAATTCATTAGTTGAATTAAACTGCAATTTAATGCATTTCTTAACAAAGGTCCTTTTACGCAAAGATTTTTGTCCACAACATCTCCTGATCATTTTAAATGATTTTAACAATTAACTATTGATGGGGTGAAATTTTTAAAGTACATTCAAGAGAGCTTTTTGTGCCTGTATGCAGATAGTCCTACTAGAGATGGAGCAGTGCCAGACCTAATCCTGGGGATTGAAGCCAGTCAAGTGGATAAAGTGTCAGTGGGCAAGCATTTTGTGGAGAGAGACGAGAACTCTATAGGTTTCAAAGTCATTGTGGAAAGGGTAAAGGAAAGTGCAGAAGTTATGTGTTGGAGCTGGGGGAAAGCTGCATTCAATACCATGAGACAGGATCTGGCAAGCATTGACTTGGAGCCGTTACTTGCAGGTAAGTCTACATGTGGAAAGTGGCAATCTCTCAAATATGTATCATGACAGTTCAGGGCCAACGTGTTCCTCTCAGAGTAAAGGGCAATGGCAGCAAGTCCAGGGAATGCTAAATGTCAAGGGATATTACAAGTTTGATAAAGACTAAGAAGAAAGCATGTGATAAGTACAGAAAATTAAAAACAAGGGATGCCTTACAGGGGTATAGAGAGTTTGGGGGGTGTGGGGGAGTGTGCTTAAAAAAGGAATTAGGAGTGCAAAAGAAAGTCACAAGATATCTTTAGCAGATAGAATTAAAGAAAACTCCAAGGCAATTTATACATATATTAAGAGTAAGAGGATTACCAAGGAAAGAACTGGAGCCTATTAGAGACCAAAGGAGCAATCTGAGCATAGAGTCAGAGGACTTGGGGGTGAGGTCTTAAATGAATATTTCTCATCTGTATTCACAAAGGATATTGTAGATGAAGATTTCAATTGGAATGGTGAGGTTCTAAAGCATGTTAAGATTTATAAGGAGGAGGCGTTAGATGTTTTAGCAGGCATCCAGGCGTTTAAATCCTCACGGCTTGATAAGGTGTTGGTATGGGAGGCAGGGGAGGTGAACTGCCAGATAACTGGAGCATAGCAAATGTGGTTCCTTTTTTAAAAAGGGCAGCAGGGATAGGCCAGGTAATTATAACCCAGTTAGTCTGATGTCAGAGGTAGGGAAATTACTGGAAAAAATTCTCAGGAACAGGATTAATCAAGACTTGGAAAGGCAGCTGCTGATTAGAGATAGTCAGCACTGATTTGTTGGAAGGCGATCCTATGTGACTAATTTATTTGAGTTTTCTGTAAAAGCGACTAAGTATATTGATGAGGATAGTGCAGTTGATGTGGATTATATGGACTTCAGTAAGGTGCCATATGGAAAACCAGCAAATTGGCAAGCTGGTTCCAAAATTGGCTTATAAATAGGAGGCTGTTGGTGGAGCGTTGTTTTTGTGATTGACCGGCAGTGTACCATGGCGATTGGTGCTGGAACCCTTGCTATTTGTCCCCAGGGAGTACTGAGGAACAAAGGGATCTTGATGTACAAGTCCATAAACTCCTGAAGGTGCCAGCATGAGTAGATAGGGTGGTGAAGGAGGATGTTTGCCGTCATTAGCCAGGGCATAGAGTATAGGAGCAGGGAAGTCTTGTTGCACATTTATAAAGTATTAGTTAGGCCACAGGTGGAATACTGTGTGCAGTTTTGGCCACTACACTATCAAAAGGATGTGATTGCAGAGGAGATTCAACAGGTTGCTGCCTAGGATGAAAAGTCCCCGTTAAGAGGACAGACATGATAGACTCGATTTGTTTTCCTTGGAGCAGAGGAGGTTGAAGGAGGACATAATTGGGGTATCAAGAATTATGAGAGGCATAGAAAGGGTAGAACATAAAAATCCTTTCCCCATGGCAGCCATGTCTAAGACCAGAGCTAATATGTTTAAGCTGAGGCATAAGTTGTTTAGCGAGATCAGAGGAAACATTTTTTAATCCAAAGAATAGTAGAAATATGGAAGGTGTTACCTGAGAGAGTGTGGTGGTAGCAGGTACTCTCACAACATTTAAGAAGCATCTGGATGAGCATTGAAAATGCCAGCACATAGTAGTCTGTTGACCAAGCCAGGTAAATGGGATTAGTATAGTTTAGTGGTCAGCATAGACATGGTAGGCTGAATGACCTATTTCTATGCTGTATGACTCTTGGTTCAATACATACATACATACATGTTGCTTAATACAGAGATTAAACCTTCCATTAGCTTTTGAGCTTAGGATTTTTCTCAAATTTAACAATGTTCCCTCTTTCTTCAAGGGTCTGATCTTTGGGTGACTGATATCTATTATTGTATCCCAGGTAGGATTCAGATTTTTCCCCTTGCATTTCTGGTAAGACAAACCACCTCCCAAAACCACTCCCCTAACAACATTTTTTCTACTCCTAGCAGTTTCAAACTTGCAGCAGCACAGTTAGTACTGTTATTAATTCTGCAGTCCTTCTTCTCTAGGTACCCTTGCACTGTTGAACATTTAAGGATCCACTCATTTTTCTGACTGGATCTTTATTTTTTTTCTTGCTTTTTCTTGGATGATTGTGGCTTTTAGAGAACTGAAGATTCTTTTAAAGATATCGCCATTGCTCGCATATTTTTGAGACAGTTGTGCCCAATGCTGCTACCCTCAAGTTTTTACAGCTAAATGAAATCTTCAGATGACCATCACTGTTACCATCTTGTAAATGCTACCTTCTGCCCTTTGGAAATGCCTTGACTAGATTCACTGTCACCAATCCTGCTTGCTGGAATCCATCTAAGTTACCAATGCCATGTGGGAAAGGATGTTCACAAAGCAGAATATAGGTTTATTGTATAATATGTAGTAGCTAGCTCCATTGCATCTGAGATACAAGATGGTCTCTTTTAAGATTAAGATTAAATACATGTTATTACTTTAGCAACATGCAATTTACACTAAGAATATAAAGAATACAGCAAAATACATTCTCTGGTCAACACATGTACAACTATAGAACAGAGCTCCAGTTTGATCCTTGCAACAACAGATATTTGTAACTAATTTTTGGAGGATGGTTATCCTATGATATCAGTTAACCCTTTCAGGTAGCCACTACCAAATGGAACAAAAAACCTGAGTGGACGTTATGCAGTTAGTATTTGATAAAAATTGGGGACACGTTCAGTTGGGAGTCATTGAAGCAAGCCACTAACTGCGTATTTGTGGTCTAAAATGGATGGAACATGGACCAAATCAGTGTTTAGTAGCGTGTTTGATATAATAATCCATTCACTTAGCACACTTTCAGCACATGCATAACTTCCCCATACTCTCACCAGCATGGTCAATGTTCATCATCTGCACTGCACTGGAATAAGTCAGAAGCATCAGGCTTCAGTGATGTTTACTAAGTTAAATATCATGATCCAATAGCGTATTCACAAATACATGTTTGGCAAGTGTTTTGAACCTCATATTGTAGAAGTATGCAATTTGTAATATTGTATCCTAGTGAAGATGAAGAAATTACAACATTTTAGTTGTTCTGTGCTCACCAGCTTCTTTTACTATTTGTTAAAAAAATTACACAGGCCAAAGGTAGCCATAGCTATAATCACCATTGAAACAAAATACAACTTGCTTCAAGTTTGTAACAAATAGATTATGGCAGCATTTATACTTCACACGTGAGTCTGCTCCCAATGTTTTATTTCATCCCATCAACATATTCTTTTTTTTCACCTCATCATTGTTTATCCAGTTTTCATTTAAATGTTATTTGCACAACATGTTCCATATTGTTACCATACCTTGGAACGTTCTCCTTCATGCCCTATTGAATTGATTAGTGACAATCTTATACTTTAGACCTCTAGTTTCAGACTTCTCCAAAAGTACAAACATTTTCTCTACAACTGTTCTAATAAATCTTTTCACCTAGTCAGCCTTTCCTAGTAATTACAACCTCTGCATTCAGTTATTATTCTTGTGAATCCTTTTTGCACCTTTTTTTCAGGTATGGGTTCTTCTGTTCTATTTATAAAATCAGGCCAGACTTGTAGGTTCCTGTTGAATTACGCTTATTAATAATGTATATATTATGATAGTGCAGCAAAACATCTTGCTCAGAGCTACACACCTTCCAAACTTTCAGCAGATTCCTATCATGTGACTAATGAGGTTACAGTTATTATCACATACTTCAGGGGCTTATCTATGTATTCATTAAACCCTATTTCTACATCTTCCTCCAAGTACTTTCTTGTTTTCCAAGATGTTTCCAAGTATTTTCTCAATACTATTGACCAAAATATTTAAGTAACAGTATCCCCTTTTAACAGAATGAATTTACAACCCTGCCATCTCCCTCCAAACTCTGTAGATCACAAATTCAAATGTTGTGAAGATCTTATAGTCCTCCATGATCTGGTCATTTGACATGGCATCAGAGGGCAATGGCCTGTAGGCTTGCCTGGAACAAAGTAGGATTGGTAACATCACAAATCTTATGATAATGAAAGGTTAGGTTGCCTTGTGAGCTACTACACAAGTCTGAAGGCAGGAGGTGTTTGTCAAGAAGGTACCACATCCTCTTGACTGGATTTAGATCAGTGTTGTTTCTTTCATGGTATCTTCTATTGAAAAAAGCATCAGACAATGAAACTTTGCTGAACAATAAGGCTATACCTTCTAAAAAGAACTAAGAGGTATCACCATTCCACTGTTGTAGTTCTATAACGGCATCCTGCTTATATTCTCAAATATAGGGCAAAGAGAACAGTAAACCATCAGGAAGACTTCAGAATACAGACTCATTTCCTTGAATGATTGACAAAGTCGCTTCAGGATTGCCTCTTGCACTGGAGGATTTGCTGTCAGGCCTGTCAAAATTGTGACTGGAGTTGCTTCGAAGCATTCTGGATGAAAAGCTATATGACAGGAATTTTGACGTTGAATGCTGTCCTTTCTGGAACACCAGATGAAGATAAAGATTTTATTAGGCTGTCATAGAAAAGTTCAACATCATTCTTATGCATCAGTATTGCTGAAAGACTTTCCTGCATGCGCAGAGTTTGCTGCTCTCTGCAATCTAGTATGATCCATTTAGGTTTAAACTGTTTGCTGCTGGATGGATTGTCATTGTGACCACCATAATTCATTGAAAATACTAGAACTTACATCACATCTGTAAAAGGAAAATATAGTGCTTCTTCATTAATACTGTTTGTCATTGGAACTGGCATTACAATAGGACTGGGTGAAGAATTAGACTTCATCTGCTGACATCCAAGACACATTTATTTAAAAAAAAGCAAAAGAAATCTAGAAAACTCAAAATTTAAGAGGTGAATGAATGTATATATCAGCAAATGTAAAAAAAGGTTCAAACAACGTAGGTTTTTTTGTTTTTCGTTTAAAACAATTAGCATTTTATTATGCATACACAGAATGGAAAAAAATGGAGGAGAGGATATACAGTCAGCTATTATCAGTGGATTGTTGGTGTCAGCAAATACTTTGGAAGAATTATGTTTGCACTCATCTTTGGGAATATCAATGGGTCTTGCTGTATTGTATGAAACACTGGAAAGCCAGGTACTACAGGAATTCCTTCCTCTACAAATGAAACTGGGACCCGTAACAGCTTATGGTCAGGTTGACTGCCTACTGTGTCACTTGTTTAGAAATTTCTAAAGAAATAGATCCACCCTCGTCTAGCATCACTGGAGAAGGAGTACTATGCAACAGATCAAACTCTTGGAAAAACTCATACTTCTTCACAAGAAATCATCGGGAGCTTGTGACGTGAAGATTCAGTCATCTGGAAAAGCTGTGGGAAATCTTCATGAAATAACACTATATGTTCCTTAGATGAAAGCTCATATTCTTAGAGAGGCTCAGGTATTTCTTCACAGAATGAAATGTAATTTCGTTGACCTGGGCTAGAATGTTTGGCAGCTGTGTAGCAGACTAAGTTAAACATAAGCATGCAAACTCAATAAGAATTTGTTCTGATTCTGTAAGACTTAAATAGGCTCTTTAATAATTTTACAATTATAGGCAAGTACTACTTCAAATTTACCATTAACTGAAATTGTGTGATCTCCCAAACCCTACATCTTGACATTTGTTGGTTAAAAGCATCAAGGTGAAATCAATCAGAGATAGTAGGAACTGCAGATGCTGGAGAATCCGAGACAACAAGGTGCAGGGCTGGATGAACACAGCAGGCCAAGCAGCATCATAGGAGCAGAGAGGCTGACGTTTCGGGCCTAGACCCTAGTTGTTCCTGAATCAACAAAAAGTACCAAAATCTTGACTTGCAATGTTACTACCTAAAATTCTTGACAAGATCATATGCTTCAGAACCAAAAGCATCCACTTGACCAAGAAAGCTTTTAATTCCCATGTCTTCTTTATGTTATTCAATTTTCCAAATTCTTCCGTCAAAAGGTGATCTATTTCATTTGCTTTTGAGGTGATTTTGTAATGTAGATGTGCTGCAAACAATCAATTTTGCCACTGATAAACGTCTACTAAAATATCACTATAAAATGGCAGTCTCTGACCATTTTTTTCTCCAAATTAGAAGGGCTCTTATAGAGTCATAGAGTCATAGATTCATACAGCATGGAAACAGACCCTTCAGTCCAATTCATCCATGCCAACCAATTTTCCCATACTAAATTAGCCCCATTTGGCTGCATTTGGCCCATATCCTCTAAATCTTTCCTATTCGTCTGCCTGTCCAAATGTCTCTTAAATGCAGCAAATATATCCACGTCTACAACTTTCTCTGGCTCTTGTTGAGTGAGTCCTAGCCAAATGATGGGCTCAGATTGACCCTCAGAGTTGTGACAAATGACCCCTGGTTTTGCATTCTGCCCTCAGCCTGTCTGCGAGACTGGACAGCCTGTGCTGACATTGTGACTTATTTAGACTACAGTAAATCAGAGATTAAGATGTAGAGAATTTGAATGACCTCATCCATCAATGATGTATCATCACATGAACTGGTCACTCTAAATAAATGTTCAATGTAGCAAGGCCCCTGGCTTTTGGAACCACTGGTTGAATTAAGCGTGTTCAAGAACAAGGTTTTTAGCATTCTAACAAGCATTGAACACTGTTAGGAGTGTCTGAAAACTTCCTGAGCTGTCAATAACACCCTGCCTGCTGAACATATGCACTGCAGTGGAGCCCACTGTGTGAAAGAAAGTATCTGTTGAGACTGGAATTGGAAACATGAGGTTGGACAAGTTGAAAGCCTGGGCAAAAGCATGACAGATGAAATATAATGTGGCTAAATGTGATGTTATCCACTTGATAGAGAAAAAAAAACACAAAAGCAGATTGTTATCAGGTGGGGGAATCTCACAGAAATCTATAAAATTCTAACAGTACTAGATGGGGTAATTACAAGAAGGATTTTTGCAATCACTGGTGAGTCCAGAGTCAGGGCTTACTGTCTAGGGATACAGGGTAGACCATTTTGAACTGAGCTAAGGAGAAATTTCTTCACCCAGAGAGTGGTGAGCCTTGTGAAATCCTCTGCCACAGAAGGTGGTTGAAGCCAAAATATTGAATGTTTTCAAGGAGTTAGACATAGTTCTTGGGACTAACGGAATCAAAAGGTATGGAGAGAAAGTGGAAACCCAGTATTGAGTAGGGTGATCAGTGTTACAACAAAGGAACAGCAATTCAAACCAAATCAAACTCGCTAATACTGGATATCACAACACAGTTCAATTAAAATATTTAATGACCCTCAAAATTGCCCAATTATTCCTACCCAGAGTTTACAAATTAGAGACCTTGGACACCAAGTTTATATATTTTAACAAATATTAATACCATAACTTTAGCAGAGCAAAGTGAAACAACAAGGTAATCTAATTAATTTCTATGATTCAAACAAATTTGTTTGATCATTGCTTCTCACTCGCACATAGACAGACAGACACATAGTTAAGGAATAAATTAAATAAATAAAAGAGTTGTAGTTGACCAGTTCACTTAAACTCTTTCAAACAATGGTTGCTAAACCCTCATGCAATCCCTAGATAATGAGTTGTTCACAGACACATGGAACTGTATGTTTTGTTTGAATTTCAGTCCAGTCAATGCAACCAGCTTCCAGAGACTGCTGGAGACCTTTGCTTATGTGTTATAGACTGCAGTTCTTTCCTCAAAACTTTTAATATTCAATAACAGGATTTAAACAAGGGAGAATAAAACACAGTAGCTAGTCTAGTACTTTTCAAGGACACAGCCTTCTGCTTAATAAACAGTCAAAATCAGTTCAATCTTTTGTTTCCCTTTCATTTTAAAAATTCTCTGTGGTTGAAAGGTCAGCACCAGCCTCTCTTTAATTGCACCTTTCAACATCCGAGCAGCAACCAGTCCTTGAATATAATACATCTCAGATGCTGAAACATCTGCAATGTTCTTAGAACAATAATTAACCAGCAATTAACTTTCCAGGCCAGTTCCTATTGGCAAATATCAGTTTGTTTGTTCTTTCCTTTTTAAAAAAATACAAACTGTTGCCCAAGTCCAAAGTTCACTCTTGACTTCAGCTCACAATTCCAAACCAAAAACATTGAGAAACATGATGATGGTGCCAACATCAGAGCTTACCAGTGATGGAGTAGACTCGAAAGGTGGAATGGCCTACCTGTATTCCTTGTTTTCCTTATTTCTATGTCTCTATGCCTTTATGTTTTTATGCTTGTATACCTGTGTAAGTTCTTATTCCACAGAACCTAAATGCTTGTATTGGTCCTTTGATGGCATTGAGGGCTATGGCGATTGTAGGGAATTGCTTGGCTAGTACAGACATGTCACCATTAGGGGTATTCCCCACTTTTCCAACTTCTGATATGCCACCAAATTACTGTACCTTGAAGTCCTTTAAGGATATTTTCCTCATAAATACTGACCATTGACTCACGTATTTTCAATCTTTCTGTGTATTTCTTCAGGTTCCTTTGAGCAAAATATTATCCACCTTTAGAAAGATGCCTCCACAGGTATCATATCTTAACACAGATTCTTTGGTTCTTCATACAAGGTTCAGGATTCTTAATCAATATTTAGGAACAATATTTATATGATAATGCAACAAATCTCCTTGCTCTGACCTGCACGAGTTCCAACGTTCTAACTGAATCCTCTCACATGACAACTGAGGTCAAAGTCACCTCACAGCACACCTCAGAGTGCCATAGCTGTATTAATCGACATCTATCTCCACAATATTGAGACCAAGAATGTACAGAGTTTTCCAACTGTAGTCTAATCAAGACTTACTGTAGGTTTAATTTAAATTTGTCTTTTTCTAAATTTATCCCTCTACAAATGAACAAATGCTTTGTTTGCTCTTTTCTGCCTAAATAACCTGTACTAGTATTCTAAATGATTTGTGTATTTGTACTCCTAGACCCCTGCTCTCCAACGCCCTATTTTCAGGCTCTAGAGGTCTAATTTAACTCCTTAACTATCGGTGAGTTAGAGAAGATGTAAAGCCTTGTTAAATCTAAAACCTGACCTCAGTCCATTACCAATCTGCTGACTTTCAGGTTTTACCAAGACGGCAGAAGATGGATAGCCAACTTGCTCCCAGGACACAGGTCAACATAGTCATATCTAAATGCCTTTATTGGTCCTTTGGCCTCAACAACTGGAACTGGTAGGGAATTGCATGGCTAGAGTGGACATCCTACTATTTCTGAATTATAACAAACTAGGACGCTCAAATGTAACCTCTTTACATTTGAAATTTGCACTCTTATACCTGGGGAAACTTGCCAACTCAAAGAAAGTGAAGACAGCTGTTGGAAATAAGTATGTCGTGATTGGAACCAGGTCAGCCTGGTGGACGTCATAGAATATGAGTCCCCTGATTGAGGCTGTTAACCTGGTCCCATCACAGAGCCCTGGCTGACAGGAGCATCAAGGATGCTGTTCGCTCTAGGAGCTAGCTGGGTCAGGGGCATGTGTAAATAAAGGGTGGCTTGGTGATGGAATACCAGCCTTCATTGAGCTACAGCAGTAGTTGTGGATCAGATGAAGCAGGAATGCTTCCACTTTCAGCCCCACCCCATCACTTCCCATCCAGCCTCCCCTCTTCCCCAACATTGCACCTGTCATGTTTTTAGAAGTCCCCATTTATAAACTACTCCTTCAGATCACAGGCTAGATGGAACCTACACATCTTTAATGATGCAATAGTTCTTTACTTTCTTGTGTGGTTCTATTTACTTCTAAGCTGATCCATATCCACTGGGCAGTAAACTTGTCAACCTGGCTGGTTTCTGAACAGAAAATATGTCCAATGATAAAGATGCACTTAAAATTCTGGAGTTTGAGGGGAAGCCTGCACTTGTGGATTTCTCTATACAAACCTCAGAACTACCAACCATCGCCCCTCCCTTCAGCACCAGCTACAATCCTCACCACATATACCGTCTTGTTTGGAAAACCCACCATCTCAATTATTGGCTTTATAACTGAAGCAGTGTGTGGTTACTATGAAAATAGACTTTTTCTTATTCCTTTCCTATCATTTAATATTATTTTGTGAATAGTTGGCAGATTTGCATGAAATTCAGTTTTGTTACTTGGACACAAGCATTTTAAGTGAATGTGTTGTCAGCTCTTTTAAAATGCTAGAGAAGAAAATTTGCTATCATTTCATCAAGGTATCAAGTAACCATTGTCTTACCAGACCATCGAGCTGCTCTCTCATTAAAGATAGACAATTGGAGGTGATTTAACCTGAGGGCCACCATATCTCAGGCAAGAGAAGAGGTTGAGAAGGAGCACCCTCAGCCACTGATGGGAACTGAATCCACACTGTTGGCATCATAGTGCTTTGCAAACCAACCATTCAGCCAACTGAGCTAAACCAACCCCCAATGATTTCATCAAGCTATAGTGTGCTAGAAGAACTGACTGCAATTCCAATCTGGAGGATAAATACTTGGATATTTCCAAAAGGAATGGCCTATTCAGCTGACAAGTACTAGTTTACTTAATTATCCCACAAAAGCACATAGGTCCTGGATTCACAGAGTCATACAGCACAGAAACAGATCCTTTGGTCCAACCAGTTCATGCCAACCATAATCCCAAACTAAACTAGTCTCACCTGCCTGCTTCTGGCCCATATCCCTCCAAACTTTTCCTATTCATGTACTTGTCCAAATGTTGAAGCTAGACAGTTGCCAAAGAAGGACAATCGATTAGACATTAATTTTGCTTTAAAATATTTTCATAAACTATAATGTGATTGTATGATGTCAAAACAAAATTGCTGTTCTCCTTCAGTTACCATGTTGTTAACTTCGATTTATAAATGAGGGTAAGCTAGTACCAAGGAAGAGATTTTAGCAATATCATTTCAGTTGTCACTGATTGAGTATATTTGAAACATCTTACCACAGGGTTCGCTTTTGTAGGAAACTCAGAGGCAACATTATTCTGCTTTGCAATTTACGCTTCACTTTGATAATCCAACAGAGTAGCATGATAGGAAATATCATATTGATTTTCTTTAGAGATCTCGTATAAACTGTTGATCTTTCAAATTAAGTGTGTTACAGTGAATAGTTTGAAAATCCATAAGATACTCCAGAAATTAATTTGAGATAACAACGTGTAGAGCTGGATGAACACAGCAGGCCAAGCAGCATCAGAGGAGCAGGAAGGCTGACGTTTCGGGCCTAGACCCTTCTTCAGAAATTATCCCAGAAATTAATTTATCTTGTTTCATATTAATACATTGATTCCAACGCTATCAATGTTGTCATCAAAGGTATTCCATAAAATAATTTAATCATAGAATGTTAACAGTAAAGAAGAAGGCCATTCAACCCAACATATGTGTATCGGTCTCTGAAATTACAACACTGTTAATCTCAGTCCCCTGCAATTTTACAAAAGCCATACATTTTTTTTCTCTTCAGGAGCTTGTCGAATTCCATTTTAAAAGCCATTGCTCCAAGAAATACATTCCAGATACTTAACCACACTGCAGGAGAAAGGTTTTTCTCATTGCTTCTTTTGCCAATCAGTTCAAACCAGTGTCCTCATGTTCTCTACACTTGTGCCAATAGGAACAGTTTTTACTTATTTACTCTGTTCAGACCTATCATATTTTCAAACACCTTTACCAATATTTCTCCTCTGTAAGGAGAACAAGCCCAGCATCTCCAAACTATCATTATAACTGAGGTCTCTGATCCCAGGAACCATTCTCAAAATATTTTCTACACTCTCTGTAAAGACTTCACATTCTTCACGAAGTATAATGTCCAGAAATGGACACAATACTCCAGTTAAGCCCAAGTTAATGTTTTATAAATGTTCTTCATAACTTTCTTGCTTTAGAATTTCCATCCCAATTTATAAAATCTAATATACTGCTTTAAATTCTTTTTCAACATGCCTTGCCACTTTCAAAGATTTGTGTACGTGTATACACAAATCTCTCTACTCCTGCATCCCTTTTAGAATTGTATCCTTGAGATTGTATTGCCTTGCCTCGACCTCTTCATAATAAAGTGTATCACTTTACACATCTCTGTATTAATCTGTTATGTATCTGCCCATTTCACCAGGCTATGTTCTGTCAGATTGCATTATAACTCTCCTCAAAGTTCATAGTACTTCCAAATTTTGAGTCATCTGTAAATTTTGAAACTGTCCCCTACCATCCAAGTCTAGGTCATTTGTATATCAAGAAAAACAATGGCCCAGTACTGATCCTTCCTCAGTGTGAAAAACAACCATTTACCATTGCTTAGTTTCTTGTCAATCAGCCAACTTCACATCCATGCTGCTACTGTTAGTTTATTCCATGCATTTTAATCTTCCTAAAAATCCTGTTAAGTGGCTCTTTATGAAATTTATTTAGGGTCCATGAGCTCCACTTCAACCATATTATTATTCATTAATCTTCTTTGTTGCCTCATTAAATAGCTCACTCAAATTAGTTGAACATGATTTACCCTTATCAAATCCATGCTGGCTTTCCTTAATTAATCCAATTTGCCCAAATAATAGTTAGTGCTGTCCCACATTATCATTCCTAAAACTTTTCTCATCATTAAGGTTAAACTGATCTATCTGTGGTTACTAGCCTTATCCTGTTCGAGCAAGGGTTTTACATTTACAGTTCTCCAGTCCTCTGGCACAACACTTGTATCTAAGTGGAATTGAAAGATCAAAGTCAGTGTCTCTACAATTTCCAGCCTTACCTCATTCAGCATCATTGGATGAAACCCATTTGGTCTTGTGACTTATTAACTACATTATAGACATATCTCATATCTCCACTCTTTCAATAGTTGACCCATCTGGTGCCTCAGTTTATTTCTCTTTTACTTATGACTTTGGCAGTATCTTCTTCCTTGGTAAAGACAAATGCAGAGTATTCATTTAGAAACATGTCAAACTCTCTTCCTCGATAAATATGTATCCCCTATTTTGGTCCGTAATTTCCAACTACTGCTCTTGGGTGTCAGTTAGCTCAGTTGGTTTGATGGCTGGTCTCTGACACAGAGTGATGCCAACAACATGGGTTCAATTCCTGACTAGCTGAGGTTGCCATGAAAGTACTAACATCTCACACTTTCCCCTTGCCTGATCCCCTACACAACGCATTGCCCCAACTCTCAAGATTCGGCTGTGAGTCACTGGAAAACATGGAACTATTCTCATATCTTAGGAGTCTCCTCTCAGTGAAAACAGACATCAATCAAATGTAATCACAGATAGTAGGAACTGCAGATGCTGGAGAATCCGA
>NC_063335.1:74960419-74960799 GCF_021869965.1 Rhincodon typus | reverse complement strand
AACAAGATGCAGGGCTGGATGAACACAGCAGGCCAAGCAGCATCATAGGAGCAGAGAGGCTGACGTTTCGGGCCTAGACCCTTCATCAGAAAAGGGGGAGGGGAAGGGGGTTTTGAAATAAATAGGGAGAGAGTGGGAGGCGGATCGAAGAGGGATAGAGGAGAGGATAGGTGGAGAAGAAACAAACAGGTCGAAGAGGCGGGGATGGGGCCAGGAAAGGTGAGTGTAGGTAGGGAGTTAGGAAGGGGATAGGTCAGTCCAGGGAGGACGGACAGGTCAAGGGGGCGGGATGAGGTTGGTCGGTAGGAGATGGAGGTGCGGCTTGAGGTGGGAGGAGGGGATAGGTGGGAGGAAGAACAGGTTAGGGAGGCAGGGACGAG
>NC_063335.1:74916901-74955419 GCF_021869965.1 Rhincodon typus | reverse complement strand
TCTGAGCTTTCCTGCTCCTCTGATGCTGCTTGGCCTGCTGTGTTCATCCAGCTCTACACCTTGTTATCTCAGATTCTCCAGCATCGGCAGTTCCTACTATCTCTGGATAGACTGGGGTTTGTTTTCACTGGACCAAAGGTGGTTGAGGGGTGACCTGATAGAATTTTACAAGATTGTGAATGGCATGGATAGAATGGAAAGTATGAGGCTTTTTCCCAGGGTGGAGGGGTCAATTACTAGGGGACACAGGCTCAAGGTGCGAGGGGGGAAATTTGAAAGTGATGTGAGAAGCAAGTTTTTCACAAAGGGTGGTGAATGCCTGGAACATGTTGCCAGAGGAGGTGGTGGAAGCAGGCACATTAGCAGCATTCAAGATGCACCTGGACAAATACATGAATAAAATAAATACGAATCCTATAAGTGAAGACAGTTTTAGTATGGAAGGGCAAAATGTGTAGGTACAGGTTTAGAGGGCTGAAGGGCCTGTTCCTGTGTGTATTGTTCTTTTTTTCCTTGTTCTTGCAACAAAGGGTACAATTGTATAACTGGCAGTATTCTGAGGCAAGCCTCAGTATAATGGAAAGTTTACATGACAGTTCCAAAATATTTTCCACCTTACTGTACCTCTTAAATCCCTCCAAGGAAGCATAAAGCATGATTCAAGCCATTTTTCTGAACTTCATAGATGTAGTCTCTCTCTTATAATAAAGCTGGTTCAATGTCCATTTTACTAGAGGTAGTCTCGCAGCGTGTACTTTTGTACAGATGGGATCAAAGTATTGACTTTACATCAAAGTGAATCAAAAATCGTTTTGTATTGGTGTGACTATAATATGACGATAGCATCCGCAGTCTCACTAAAGTGTGTGTCACATGACTAGGAAAATGGCATACTGCTCCTTGGCCTCTAGCTACACAACATTATATTCCTTTAGGTGCACAAGAGAATAACGCAGCCAACTCCTTCAGTATTGACAGAAAGAGCAATACATTTGTGACTTTATTCAAATATGTTTATACAAACATGATTTTCCTTTGGTATTAAAAATTCAGGTTTGTGATTAATTAAAGCTCAATGCACATATGCTAATTGTAGTATTTTTGTTTGCTAATTACTTGACCGATTAGTATGGAATTATAGAAAAGGTGTTATATCCTTTATGCAACTGTTTTAGAGGGACTTAATTAGAATCCTCACTTTGCATACATTTGCATATACTTTCAAATTAATTTTACTGTGGAGTTCTGGAATAAAAAATTACTTGGCTGACACTATTAGTGACTCAGCATCTTACATACACCTCTACATGATCAAAAAATGTAGCTAACAACTGGGAAAGGTTCAGTGATAGCTTGAAAGACATTTGACAGCTGTGTCCTCTATACTGGCAGCCACTCTTATAGTTAGAAGCCTGAAGCCCATACAAACAAAGAACTGTATTGGCAAATGCTAACAATGGCAGTATATTAGAGAGATCACAAAGGAATTTGTCAACTACATCGAATTACTGGAAATGATAAAGAAGCTTAAAATATGTGGAAGATTCAAGGCCAAATTATTGATAGAACCTATGTGCAAGATTCCAATGTGGCTTTATTATTTCCAAAACAAAAACAGAAGAGGGAATAAGAAGCGTAGGGAAAATGAATGAATGCAAATACAGATAACATAGAATTGACATTGAATCAAATGTGGCTTCATCAATAATGTACATAAAAACAAAAGAAAACAATAAAAGTCTCTAGCAGAGTCAGAAAATAGTCAAGTTCCCTTCAATTGATAATATTGAAATTAAGATATTGGATGAGTGAGAGATGTATAGCAAAAGGCACAGTTCCTCTGACGTAGGTATTTTCAATCAATTCTTTTTAATCCCATTTTGTGAAAATATTCCTTCTTGTGTGCCCAATCATGAACTTTACAATATTTTGACCAATGTTTAATGGTCCCTAACATAAATGATTGAAACTCATGTTCATAACAATATTGCTTTAATTTGCTTTGCCTAATAGTTCAATTTGCAAAGCAAAATTACAGTGTGAGTTACATAACACTTTGTGCATTAATTTGAGTTACGAATTGTCATCCTTACAATTAATGGAAGTAGTAAAGAATTCAGTTCCAGAGGAATCAGTCATATTTACAAGATGGTTTCAATTATTGTAATCTTTCAGTTATTTGTGTAGGTAACAATTGATGGAGAAAAAATCTTTTTTTTATCAAACCAGCATCCGTTGTCTCTGAATTCCAACATAGCTGTGTGAGATGCCTCTTGGGTGATATAACTAAAGAACTGTATACTATAGAGTTTTCAACATTTGTATCCGACCAATCTCTTATACATATACAAAATGAACGTGATTGAGATGCAACCAAGCAGGACTTCAAAGAAATAATTAAGATGCTAATTTTACTACCATAATTGATCACATTAATTGGAACAAATGTCAAGCAGCTTTCAGACTTTTCCTTCCCATGTGAGGCATTTGGCACAAGAACCCCTTAAAGACGCAGATGCTTTTCCAAATACCATTTGCTGTGGAAACTGGAACAGTTGTACCAAAAAATATAGACACCATTTACATTCAAAAGGCATCATCTGAACTCGGTTGTCGTCATGTGCACTCAAAATCAATCATTTAATATCCCGAGTAGTGGTCAACTGACATCATTAATTACCAGTTAACATCAATAGCCCTCAAGCAAAATTACTTGTGATCATTTATTTACCTGCAAAGTGCTCAGAAACATTGAACTAACATCAACAGTGATCAAAGTTTGTTTGTAAGGAAAACCTTGAAGTTCTAGTGAGCACAAGAAAATTAGACAGGTTTCAAACATCAGGTGACATCATCAATATCCTGCCTGGATTCGTTTAAGTCCCAACTGATGCAGTATGGTATGCATGCATTATATTTGTGCATCTAACAATGCACAAATCATTAGAGTTGTGACAAATGTGTCTCCCTTCTTCAATGTACCCATGATGTTTAGGAACTCCATTTCTTTCCAATGATGAAAGGTTTGTCTTGTCCATGCCAAGGAGAGCTTTCCATGTCCACTTAGAAACTTTAACAAATGCATCCACATCTGAGAAGGAGGAAGACGAATCCTCAGCATGCAACATCTCATTATTACCTACATCCCCACACCTTCCACCAGCACAGACACTCCTACAATGAGGTCACAAGCTGATATATACGACAGACTTACTCGGGTAGCTGAGGGAGCTGTGACAACTGAGGTCACTGACAGATGGAAGGCTGAGGGATGCCACACCTATATTGAGTCCGAGGTTAATGATGAATGTCTGGAGTTGGTCACAAGGAACACTTTGAAGTTGCATCAAAAGGCAGAGAACATTTGGGAGAGCAACCAGAGGATACATAGAGCCTCGTGTATACCATACAAAAATCCTAATGTTCTTTCAGGCCATGAGTTCTATTTTATCTGAGATGTGAATACACATGGATCCCTCTATCAAGAAGGTTGGTGAGTCAAGTGGAAAGCAGGTCACTCAGACCAGTCAGTGGATGCTGGAAACATGTGTGCAGATCCATGTACAATTGCCTTCACTATGAACTTACTGGAGCAGTGGCAATTCATACTAGATGTTTCATCTCTCTCCAGGGTGTGCCTTTCAAGAAGAGTTGCTACCTTCTCCATTTTGTGTGTCCTGTCGGTACACTTCTGCTGAAGTCAGTAATTCCCCATTACCAAATTCATCCCAGCCTAAGGAACAAGCTGAACAGAAGCTTGCCTCCACCTTGAATGCAAGGGCAGGGGTGACATCTCATGGAAGTACGTGTGAGCGCATCAGAAAGGATGTGCCAGGGTCTTATGGGAGTTTAAACATCATGCATGATCAGCGTCATGAGTGTAGTTTCAATTCTTTGTCACAGTTACTGACACAGGTTATTAAGAATGCATTGCTGCCTTGTTATGTCTGACCAATAACCTCTCAACTACAATGAGCTACCAGTATAAAGGCATATTGTCCAGATGCAACATCGTTCCCCTTTGCAAAGTGGGTTTATGCACTGCATAGTATCCAAGTAATATGGGAAACCATCTTAAAGCCCACTGCAGGCTTCTGCCTCTCAGCTTTTCAGAACTTCCCTGCAGGATCGTGGCATTCAACTCCTGTGAGGCCACTGCTGGCTGCTGTATTCCATCTTAAAGGCCTCCCACTACAATGGTTTCCTGTACCATTGTGAAGGACAGATCAAGGCAAACACAACATAATTGACTTTCACAAGTGAGCAGGAGGCCCCTCAATACCACAGCTTTAAGCTGCTGAACATCTGATAACCCAAGATCACCATGCACCACTTGTTTAATTCCTAATTCAGCACTAAATTGTGAACAGCAGCATATAAATTAGACCCAGAGATAGTAGGAACTGCAGATGCTGGAGGATCTGAGATAACAAGGTGTAAAGCTAGATGAACACAGCAGGCCAAGCAGCATCAGAGGAGCAGGAAGGCTGACGTTTCGGGCCTAGATTCATTTCTGAAGAAGGGTCTAGGCCCGAAACGTCAGCCTTCCTGCTCCTCTGATGCTGCTTGGCCTGCTGTGTTCATCCAGCTCTACACCTTGTTATCTCTATAAATTAGAACCGTTTACTTTGTCACCTAGTATAATTGTCTTCCTGCTGTACTGTAGCAGTAACAGCTTGGCCTGCTGTGTTCATCCAGCTCTGCACTGCTGTTATGTTTTGTGTATACCTATTGTCGTCAATCACTAGAGCACCATCGCCAGGAAGGTTCTCAATGATTTTTTTAAAACTTATTTCTCAAGATGTGGGTGTCACTGGCTGGGCCAGCATTTATTGCACATCGCTGTTTACATTGACAAGGCGCTAATGAGCTGCCTTCTAGTACCATGGCAGCCCTTAGGCTATAGGTGCACACACAGTTCTTTGATGTGGGGCTACATTTGAATGGTCTGCTGAACAGATTTCAGAAAGATAAACTTTAGCACAACAGTAAACATGAATTTTGAGGAGAAATAACAATTAATTCCAAAACAACGAAAGGATATCTTAAGTAAATGAGTCATCAATAAAAAAGGCCCGTTAAAAAACATCACACCGTGGAGCTAACTAATAAAAATCTTTTTCTTCTTTTTTGATTAAAATCAGAGCTAGTGAGATTCATAAGGGGATTCTTGATTAGTTAGGGGATTCTAAGTTGTTGGGACAAGGCAGGAGAACAGAGTTGAGAAATATATGATTGAATGGTGGAGCAGACTCGCTGGACTGAATGGCCTAATTCTACTCTTATATCATATGATCTTAGACCATAACACCATAACACATAGGAGCAGAAATTACGTTATTCGGCCTATCGAGTCTGCACCGCAATTCAATCATGACTAATAAGTTTCACAACCCTATTCTCCTGTCTTCTCCCCTAACCTTTGATCCCCTTAACAATCAAGAGCCTATCTATCTCTATCTTAAATATACTCAATGACCTGGCCTCCACAGCCTTCGGTGGCAGTGATTTCCATAGATTCACCACTCTCTGGCTAAATAGGTTTCTCCTAATCTCTGTTCTAAAGGGTCTTCCCTTTACTCTAAGGCTGTGCTCTCAGGTCCTAGTCTTTCCTGCTAATGGAAACATCTTCCCAGCATATACTCTATTTAGGCCTTTCAATATTCTATAAGTTTCAATTAGATTCCCCCTCATGTTTCTAAACTCCATCGAGTATAGACCAAGAGTCCTCAAACATTCCTCATATATTAAACCTTTCACTCCTGGGATCATTCTCGTGAACCTCTTCTGGACCCTCTCCAGGGCCAGTACATCCCTCCTGAGATATGGGGTCCAAAATTGCTAACAATATTCAAAACATGGTCTGACCAGAGCCTTTACCTTAAAAAGAATCCTGGACTAGGACTCTCAAGTCACTTTGCTCTTCAGATTTCTGAATTTTCTCCCCATTTAGAAAATAGTCTATGCCTCTATTCTTCCTACTAAAGTGCATGACCTCACACTTTGCCACATTGTATTCCATCAACCACTTCTTTGCCCACTCTCCTAACCTGTCTAAATCCTTCTGCAGCTTCTCAGCCTCCTCAATACTACCTGTCCCTCTACCTATGTTTGTATCATCTGCAAACTCAGCCAGAATGCCCTCGGTTCCTTTGAATAGATCATTAATGTATAAAGTGAAAAGTTGTGGTCCCAAAACAGACCCTTGCAGAACACCACTTGTCGCTGGCTGCCATCCTGAGAAAGACCCTTTTATCCCCACTCTCTGTTTTCTGCCAGACAGCGAATCATCTATCCATGCTAGCACCTGGCCTCTAACACCATGGGCTCTTTTCTTACTTAGCAGCCTCCTGTGTGGCACCTTGTCAAAGGCCTTCTGGAAGTCCAAGCTAGTTATGGAAACAAACTAGGCTCCAAGTCCTGATCAGCAGGGAACACAATGGAGACTGGAGCCTGGTACAGGAGTTGGATTTAATAAACAGGGATCATTCATTTGCCTCTGGCAGTACACACTTCAAGCTGGATTTTGCAGAATTCATAAGAAAGTAATCCCCAGAAATGGGTTGCCTTCTGCCTATGTTTTCCTCCTCTCCTAGCCTATTTTGTGGATAATTTTATGGGGGAAGGAGGGTAAGGGTGAGTGTGCACATAGCTTCCTGTCAGTCTTAGGGTTCATACTCTCTCCCTCTTCTGTGCACACATTCTTCCTCTGTCCCTCACTTACACCCTGTTACTCTCTGTCCCTCTTTCACTCTCTCAATCCCTTTCATTTACATTCTGTCCCTCCTTCACTCTCATACACTCATTCTTCCTTACTGTCTCTTTCCTACACTCTCTCTCTTATTCTTACTCTTTCACGCACAATGCCTCTACCACTATTGCTGTCTGTCTGTCTGTCACTGTCTCTCTTATGCACTGTCCCATTCTGATTGTTTCCTTCAGGGGACTAATGTACGCATTGCTCATGCCATCATTGTGGTGGCTTCCATGATGTCATGTGCACCACATCTTCACTCTGTGTGAGAAGACTTCTATTCTCGATTTCTCAGTAAATCTGTGTGTCGATTTTTTTCCTTTAACTTGTCATTAGGTTAACACTTTCATTAGCCCACATTGATTGCAATGTAGGCAAAATGAACGTATTCACTTCCTCAATCATACTACTTGTGGATTGATTCTTGCCTGGTGTGATCTTGCCATTAGTACTAATGATCTTTGCTGGGAAGCTGCAGGATTAAAGTGTTTTGCTTGAAATTGTAAGTTCGAAGTAGCTGACATCAGTTTCAAGTCTGTCATCATTGTCTATTCACCATGCTAAGTTGCAGGGCCAATTCTAGCAGTTTGCTATCTGAAAATTTGTATTTCCTGGCAAACTTTAATGCTTCTTGCTATTTGAACATCTCTTCACTGTTGATAGAAGTGGAAAACATTTTTTGCCAAACCTATGTAGTCACAGATTCCGTGTCACTGTAACTATGATAAAAATTTCTAATGAACATTAAAACATAGGCTCTGGAGTATGCTACTTAGAACCTCAATCCTGCTCTGACATTGCAGATCATGGCCGTTCATTTACCTCAATGCTATATTCCCATACTATCCCCACATCTCTGGTGTCATTCATAACTAGAAATCTATCAATAAGGTGTAGAGCTGGATGAACACAGCAGGCCAGGCAGCATCAGAGGAGCAGGAAAGCTGATGTTTTGGGTCTGGACCCTTGTTATCTCAGACTCCAGCAGCGGCGGTTCCTACTATCTCTAGAAGTCTATCAATCTCACTTAGTCAATGACTGAGCTTTCACAGAGTAGAGAAAGATTCACTGCTGTCTGAGTGAAGACATTTCTCCTCATCTCGGTCTTAAATGGTTTAATTTTTATTCTGTCAATGCCTAGCCTAGTTCTAGATTCCATGCACTGCACTCCCCTCCCCCCCGCCCCCCCACCACAACCCTACCCCTCCCCAGGCCATGGAAATATTCTTTCCGCATCTCCTTTGTCTATCCTTTTAAGACTTTTGTAAGTTTCTGTGAGATCAACTCTCATTCTCCTAAACTCCTGAGAATACAGTCTCATTCTCCACAGTCTCTTCACATAGAACAGTCTCACCACCCCAGGAATCAGCCTGGTGCACTTTGCTGTTGTGGAGGGTTCCCATGCTTGTGTTGTCAAAATGAAGGAACCCCACCTATTGCAAGTAAAATGATGGCTTCCACATTTCCTGTAGCTTCTCTGAATGAATCCCACTAATCACAGGCTTAATAAACAACCCTCAGTTTTCTTAATGGCTTTACTGAACGAATTCATGGCTTGCAGCTTTAACAATAATTTCTGTTCCTTAACAAATGTCTGAATTAATCCAACAGGTATCTGGCATTAGGAAATGAATTCAATTACTTAGTGATTTAACCAGATGAATCCTGCTCTTCACGGTGGTAATAAATGAATCCCCGTCCATTAATTGATTACCTTGGATAACTTCCATTGTCTGTGACCATAGATTGAACTTTTCCATATATTGAATAAAGGCTTTCTGTCCTTAAGTAATGGATCTCTCGTCTTTTCTACCACTTCACTCGTCTCCTAACTTACCTTTTCTATGAAACTTTATCTGTTTAATTTGTCTAATCTGTCTAATTTATCATTTTATCACATTCGAGTTAACTTTGGGACATTTGGCCCTTGATTTTCTTTACTGTAACCATGCCTTAGTGGTGCCTACTCACTATGACAACAATGCTTGACCTGAGCTGTAAGTTCTTTACTTACAGCTTTTTCAGCCTATAAACTCCAGCCTTTTTTTTCAAGTTTCTCCTTGTCCACCAGGGATTTTAACTGTGTTCGCAATGCATTTGATATCCATTTGGTCTCTGGCTGAACCTCACATCGGGATGGCATCCACAGATGATCAACCGATGCAATCCGTGACTGTCTAGATGTGACTGATGTTCCAGCTCCATGGTGTTTCCAGCTCACACTCACTGTTGTGCATCTCATGAAAACATAGGAGGCGGAGTAGACCATTTGGCTCTTTGAGCCCCTCCTACACCATTCATTATGATCGTAGCTTATCATTCAATAGCCTGTTCCAGATTTCCCCCTATATCCTTTGATCCCTCTAGCCTGAAGAACTATGTCCAACTCCTATTTAAAATAATTCAAAGTTTTGGCCTCAACTGCTTTCTGTGGGAATGAATTCCACAGGTTCCCCACTCTCTGATGAAGAAATTTCTCCTCATCTCAGTCCTAAATGGTTTACCCCGTATCCTTAGATGGTGAGCGCTAGGTCTGTCCTCCCCCACCATCAGGAACATCCTTCATGAATTTACCCTGTGTAGTCCTGTTAGAATGTTCTCTGTTTCTATGACATAACCCCTTCATTCTTCTAAACTCCAGTGAATTTAATCCTACTTGATTTAGTCTCTCTTCATACATCAGGCCATTCATCCCAGGAATCAATCTGATAAAACTGAACTTGAATCCTCTTCATCTGAAGAACAACACACCATTTGCTATCTTCACCGCCTACTACACCTGCATCCTTATCTATAGCAACTGAGAACACCAAGGTCCCATTGAACATACCCTTCTCTCAATATATCGCCATTCAGATAATAATCCACCTTCCTGCTTTTGCTAACAAAGTGGATAACTTCACATTTATCCTCATTATACTGCATTTGCCGTGCATTTGCCCATTCACTCAGCCTGTCCAAATCACACTGAAGCATCTCTGCATCCACCTCACAGCTCACTCTGTGACCCAGCTTTGTGTCATTTGCAAATCTGGAGATATTACATTTATTTCTCTTGTACAAGTCAATAATATACATTGTAAAGAGCCATGATCCAAGCACAGTTCTTTGAGGTACCCCATTAGTCACTGCCTGCCACTCAGAAAAGGACCCATTTATTCTTACACTGTTTCCTGTGTGCCAACCTGATTTTTATCCAAGATAACAAGGTGTAGAGCTGGATGAACACAGCAGGCCAAGCAGCGTCAGAGGAGCAGGAAAGCTGACATTTCGGGCCTAGACCCTTCAGATTTCTGAAGAAGGGTCTAGGCCCAAAACATCAGCCTTCCTGCTCCTCAGATGCTGCTTGGCCTGCTGCGTTCATCCAGCTCTACACCTTGTTATCTCAGATTCTCCAGCATCTGCAGTTCCTACTATCTCCGATTTTTATCCACCTCAGTACGATACCCCCCAATCCCATGCTTTAATTTTGCATACTAATCTCTTATCTGGTACTTTGTAAAAGGCCTTCTGGAAGTACCAGCATTGAAAAGCTTTTAACCATTGATTGTAGATGCTGCATTATTGAATCTTGCTACTAGGTTCCTTTCTGCAGGGATTTTGAATGCTCAGCTCTTTTAGCTGCTGACTGTCTGCACAAGTAGCCTTCTTAAAATGGTGCCTGATGAATCTACTAATCTCCTTGGCTGCCAGCATTTTGAATGCTGTAGCTAAATGGAGTCTACACCACTTGCCACTCTTGTTCTAGGATGAATTCTTACCATAACACATCATGGTGTGGGACTCATCTGTTGCCACAATCCTTTTTCCTGGTGGGGACCAGGGCTGCTTAGTCTGGTGCGGTAGAAGTAAATCATGAGACGAGGCTTCTGTCTTAAATAAAATGTAGGCTATTGTATGATAGCAATCAGACACAAGTTACATTGGTAAGATAGACATTGTGACTGAGGCTATGAGGGATAGCTCAATGTTAAGCCTTACTCTTTCAACAGTCAAAGATTCCCCTGCCTGAATCCATGTGATGGCATCTCTGCAGCATTAACCCTTTTGTACGATTTTTTAAATCCCTTTAAAAAATGATAATACTGGCTTTACTCAGCAATCATTTAATATAGAAGATTACATCAATTTAATTTATTGTCTGCAATGCAATAAATGGACAGAGGTTAATCCTGCACCATGATCCCCATGTGCTTTTTTGGGGGTTATTCAATTTAATGCCTGTCCACTCCTTCACAGTAAAGATTTAATCCAAGTTAATCTTGTTCAGAAAGAATTGTCTGTCTCAACAGCATAATTAATGTCATTTTCTCTATTAACTGCATATTCCATTCAGTGTTGTAAGTCTGTCCTTGCTTTTCCTTTTATTAATTCATACTCGTTTTTCCATTCTTGGCTTTCCATTCTATTTTTATGCTTAGATGACATTTCAAAATCATTTTTCTCTCTGCCTAAAACATTCAAGAATGCTGTACCAAGAATTAGCCAGCTAAGAGTAGATCACTAGTGGAGGTAGAAGGAGGAAAATATCAAATGGATAACATTGTGAAGAAGAGGCAAAGTTAAGAAAGGAACTACACTCTGAGATCAAATGTTGATAGGTGATGGCTAAGGGGCAAATATGGGCAGTACCTGAAGAAAAGTACCTTATCAATAAGGTATAGTTGGCAAGTATTATCTTGATGGATATAGCTTGGACGGAGAAAAAAAATACATTTACTTCTGAAGGAAATCTCATGCCTGGACTATTTTCTTCCAAAGAAAATAGTTATCAATAATTTTTACTAGATATTTTTATGATTTCCAAATGTGCAGCATAGTGATGAAAATGGTATAAAGAATAATTATAGAACCTGAAATAAAAATAACTGATCATTAAATTGATATGAAATAAACGTGGCGTAGAAATTAATGGGATTTGCTTTTAAAATTCATGAAGTGACATTATAGTCAGACTCGCTGTATTCTGCTACATGTCAGAATATGTGGGGGTAATCATAGCAGATAGAATTTGAATTGTCGAGTTAGAGTGAGAGGTGAACATTTCAATTATCTGATCCTTGACCTGTTTGTGCCTCCAACTTTCCCACTTCCAGGTTTAACTGACAACAGGTCAGTAACAATAACATGTCGGTAACATATTCATTCCCAGAAGGCAGGTTGACAACTGAAATATTTTGATGGAGCTAGCAGTTTCTCACTTCAAATGCTTTTCAGATTTTACAGTGTAATCTTGGTTCATAGAATCAGGAAATTTGACAATTGAAACAGCACGAGTAGTGCTGTTTTATCAAGAAGGGAGTCCTCAAAGCCCGTCTTGGGACTGAAGGGAGAAGGAGAGCTTTCTCATTACTAGCCTTATCAGATACCCAGGTATAAAGCGTCCACCGAGCTACCTTCTAGAAAGCAATGAATTTGAACTTACTACACTTTTATAAAAATTTATTTATGCAGTTACCAATTACAAGCATTACGATAAACGTTCATGTGAGTAACTATTTAGACCTCTTTTAATCCATCTAGAAGATTGCTAAGTGTTTCTTCTGTGAGAGATACCACTGTCAGACAGAAACAAAAATACCATTAACTTTAAAGGAAACATAGCTAGTCAGATTTGTGATGTTCTTGTAATGTTTACCTCAGTTCCTTGTTCTGTTGTCGAAATCACATCTGTCTCATCAGCTGTCCACATTGATATTCTCCAAAAGCAGCAGGAATGCCAAATAGCATACACAATCATCTGTGCCACCTGAATGGCATCCAGAATGGCATTAGAAAACTGTAGCATTTGTCCAATCTCAATTGCCAGACACCATCCTTTGCATTATGGGTAGTAAAAGCTTTCATCTTGGCAACTCGTGGCAAAATTTCTTCAATGGTTAGCACAGGGCAGGGAGATGGCTTCAAAGCTATGTTGAGATATTTTGGATGTATGCATACTTTCAGCTTTCCAAATGTTTTCACTGCTACCATGCTGCTAAAATCCAATTTGTAGGAGTTCCCCTTTCTTGATCACCCTCTTCCTTTCAAGTTCCTCTGTCTTGTTTCTCAGGCTGTACTTGACAACAGCTGGAACTCTCCTCAGAAGACGCTTAGTACATCTTACATTCTCAGTGACTTTAAGATGACATTCAGCGGAAAGATACCCAAAACCCGTGTCAGAATCTTTCTAATTTGCCATTGGAGCCAGATTCCCTTGAGCCACTTATTGCCGCTAACTTCCATAGTAACCATGGTCCAGGCCACCATTGTCAGTCTCTATGGCCTCCTGTTGCCACTCTGCAAAATCAAGGTTTCTCTTCCTTTTGGATGTCTTAAAGAAGGACATCTAGGGAGAAAGAGCCATGTTCTATCTGGTGTCAGACATTTCTCACTATCTGTGGTTCAATGACAGTTGTTCAATAAAGTTTGAGTGCCCTTTGAAGATGCTCCTTCAGGTGTGAATGTGAAAATTTCTTGCCCATGTTTGCTTACATAGTGAGCTGAGATGAGCGTAATCACATGAGCCAACCTGTGATGCCCTCAAGAGAGGGGTCCTTCAGTTTTTAGGCCGAACATCACCAAAAACTCTGACCAAAACTCTCAAAAACTTTGCCTCCTTTCCTTTCTCTTCCTTCAACAACAGCCTTCAACAGTAAATTACTCCAAGCTTCCACTTCTTGAGTTATCCCTGTTGTTACCTCTTCCACTGATGGTGGGCATCGATAATGCTTTCATCCTGTTTGATAAGTTGTTTGTAGTTTAACAGACTACCTCAAAACAAATGGATGGATTTCAACGAGACTTGGTACACAGATTGGATATGGCTTTAGGAAGAACTGATTAGTTTTTAACTGTTGTAGATCTGGATCCAAGTATTTTGTGAAGGATCTATTTACATTAGGAGATAAGTTGAGCTGAGCATTTTTTTTCAAAATATTATGGTTGCTTTCCTAGAATGTTATAAATTGTTTCAGGTGCTGTGGAAGAATTTGCCTCAGTTGTCAAGATGTGAACGGAATATTCAGTGCAGTTTGTTGGATATGAATTGGCCTGAAGCCTCCTTAATGAGATGAAAAATTTGCTTTTGTTAGCTTTCTAGCTACAAACTATGAAGCAGGTAATGAAAAACCTCAAGGAAAAGCTGTGTAACTGAAATAAAATTGAGGAAGCACAGTGTGATTGAGATATGCACTCCACTGGGTCCCCCTTCACTTGTTTCTTTTTCTCCCTTTAGCTCTCTTTCTCCTGCTCCCTCCTGCAGAAAAAAAAATGTTACTTCCATTGGTTATTGCTTCCACTTGTCCTCTCAATGTTGGGAATCAGTAGAGGAGTTGTCCCATGCAGGCAGGCCCTCGGTCTCTCATTGACCCCGCTATCCACCCCACTCCACACTCTACCCTTTCCCCCTATTCCTCTCTCTGAGATGATTGAAGGGGCAGTGCAGACAGAGGAACATAGTTAAAAGCAATGCACAGTCACCTTTCAGAGAGCAAGAGAAACTGATCATAACTTAAAGGAAAATACGAACAGGCTGGGTTCTTTTCTGTAGAAAGGAGAAATCTGAGGGGTGACTTAATGCTTAAATATAAAAATGTGAGCCGTACATATGATATAGATGGTGAATAAATTTGATTAGGAGCTCAAGAGAAACAATGTTATCCAGACAGTGTTAGAATGTGGAGATGGTGGAATTGAGATAAATAAAGAGAAGGTCAATAAGGGAATGAGGGAAAAGGGAAAGAGGAGGATATGCTGACAAGGTTAGATGAAGTGAGTGGAAGGATATCCATGTGAAGAAATAACAGGATTTCAGATCTGTTGGACTAAATGGCTATAAATTCTAACTAATCCTATGATGTGTGTTGATTTATGCCTTGCTCAAAGGACAGACTTTGGCTTAATGTCTGCAGAAGGCTCATCCTGAACTATTTTTCTTAGCAGGATTTTATTTCCCCACTTTAGGTCAATTGCAACAAAGCAGGTCCCACAATTCCCTCATTTAAAGTGAGAATTGAGCCTACGAGTTTGCTGTCATTCTGAAACAGATGCTAACCATCTGGGCAACTGAGCTAACTGGCTTATGCTAAGTTTGATGCTGGCTGCTGTCAGTCAACATCTCCATACAAGAATATAATTCAGAGACTCATTGTCAGAGTGTCCTTCCTTACTTCCTTCCTGCATGATTGGCTCGCCGTGCATTGGTCTGAGCTGACTTCTAGCTTCTGGCAATGAGACCCCATAGTCAGGAATGACTTTGTATGATCTGGGCTGTACGTAATTTAGAAATCGTTCTAGTATCCAAGTATTTGGATTTGAATTTCTATTTTGCACTCCCTGCTCAGTGTGCAATTTTTGGAGTTCTAAACCTGCTTGCTAATCGTGTATCTCTGCTGTCTTTGAACAAGAATGTTCTGTGTCTCAGAATGGTTAGACAGTTGGTTGCTGCACAAGATTGCTCACACTTGCCATCTTGCCATAAATTGCATTGAGATTAATAATCCCTTCTCCATTGGTATTATATGAAAAGCAACATTACAATGTGAAAGTTTTGCTTCATTGCTTGATTCTTTATGAATATTAATTTGATGGCATGTACCACATGCTCTGCTAGACCATTTGAGCGTGGATAGTGGGGTAGTGATGTGATATGTGTCACTCCCTACTTAGTATACTTGGCTTGAATTGCTTTACTCATATATTGCGGTCTGTTATCAGACGCACTGGTTAAACGGAAAATAGAACTTATTGTGTCAATGATGGTCACAGTCATTGTGTTATTAGGTTTTCAAATGGTTGGAAGTTTAGAGAGTATTCCCACCACAGGGATGAAATCTTCCCCATGTTCTATGAATAGTTGAGTTGCTACTTTCATCTGAGGAGGGTTAGACAATAATATGGCTCCCTCCACTGCTGGAATTGATATGTTTGGCACACCGCACATGCATTCATGAATGTTGAATATCCTGATTCATCTCTTGCCAGTACATTGATTCATATACTAGCTATCTTTGGCATTACATAGCACCCATGTATCCCTGGTATAGCACAGACATGGTACCTTGATGTAATTCTTTTGGTATCACTCATTTGACCTTGAAAAAACTTGTCATTACATATGAAGTTTATGTCTGTATGGCCAAAGTGACCAAATGTTCTCGGGTAACAAAGTGTGGAGCTGGATGGACACAGCAGGCCAGGCAGCATCAGAAGAACAGGAAAGCTGACATTTCGGATTGGGACCCGTTTTCAGAAAACAGTCCTGACCCGAAACGTCAGCTTTCCTGTTCCTCTGATGCTGCCTGGCCTGCTGTGTTCCTCCAGTTCCACACTGTGTTATCTCTGACTCCAGCTTCTGCAGTTCTTGCTATCCCAAATGTTCTTGGGTACTACTTTAACACCATCCAGCCCTCCCTGGATAATGATTTTCTGCAACTCTTCACCTTCAGCATTTGCAGATTGGCAGGAGTCCATGTGAACAATTGTAAAGTGGATATGTTCACAGTCTGGAGCATCAACATATAGATCATGAGGAAGATCTCAGTCTTTGTGTGGGTTGCGTAATCTGCTTAACATGTCAAACATAATCACTCTGATATCTGGATTATTCTCACTTCAGAGTCATATCCTTGACGATTTGATTGTGATTAGGTCTTATCAGTCCACATTTTTGTTCTTGAAGAAAAACCATCAAAGTCAATGGATTTGTGGGCATCCATTGATTTCTGAGGTACATTTCAGATTTGGGAATGTCGAAAGCTGTTTGCTTTAGAGACAGAGAAGTGCTTGAATCAATTCCAGTTGGATGCTCTGAGAGCCATCATCAAAATCAGTGCATTTTCTTCCAAACGCAAGCATTAAAATTAAGTGTTTCAAAATTCATGACACTGTGTCATGACAAAAGACATGTATATCAATTTAGATATTTGTAATATTAGTGAAGAGAAATAATAAAGGTAGGTGAAGTAAATCAGCCCAAAAAAACGGGAAAGTTGTCACTGATGACTGAAATGTCAACATGGAATAGTATAGTACATATAGTACACCTTTGCAGTAATGTTTCCGTTTCCAGCAGTCTACAGCCAAGATAATTTCTAATATGCACATATGGCCATAAACATGTGCTGCAACGTAAATTACACTACATAAGACACCTATTCATTCAATGCTTATTTTGTTCTATTCACGTAAACAGAAAACATGTCAATAAAGACAAACTTAGTGTATCAAACCCCTACATTTTTCAAAGGAGCAATGATAGATGAGCAATGCATGGTTTGGATAATGTATAAACTAGAGGGAAAGAATTGATTTCTAGCTTGTAGAACTTAAATTATAAATTAAATTATATCTGCAAGTCTGCTTCAGTAGATGTGAAGCAATCAATGTGATGTAGCTAAACAATACGCTGCCTGCATTTTGTATATTTTGTTTGTATGTGGGCTGCTGACAAAGTCATCATTAATTCCTCAACCCTATTCGACCTAGATGAATGGCCTGTGATGAATAAGACAATTATTCTGAAAAGATTGATGTTGAGGATGGCATTTAGTTCCATACAATATGATCTTGTCATAAAGTCTTTGGTGGGAAATCAGGAGAATAGCTCTGGATCTGGAAGGGGACAAATGTGTCATCCAAAGAATCGTAGCATCATAGAGGTCCACAGCATAGAAAAACATCTTTCAGCCCATTGAGTCTGCACCAGTCAAAAACAACCAGTTAACTATTCTAATCCCATTTTCCAGCACTTGGCCTATAGCTTTGTATGCATTGGTATTGCAAGTGTAGTTGTAAATAAATCAATATTTCTGAATTAGTAACAATGTCTAACTAGCTATTCCAACCTGTACTCTCATTGCTATCAAGCAGTAAACTACATCTTGTTGAAATAAAACCTTTTCTTATAAGACTCATAAAACTATCACTATAAATCAAATAGAACTTTATACCCAGTCAAAGGAAAGAGGATGAATGAATAAATGAATGAATGAATGAATGATTTATTGTCACTTACATTTTACAGTAAAATATAGTGAAAAGCTTCAACTATCATCACAATCTGGCACCATTTTGAATAGTTTAAGAATAAAAAGATATAACTGAAAGAGAATCTGTCTTTGTTCCAATGCCTCCTCCATGAATCCTGAGCCCTGAGCCAGCTCACCAAAGACACCTGCTCTGCCACTTCTCTTCCACCACCTCACCGCCACCTGTGCCAGACCCACCAATGTAGGAATCACTACACTTTAGATGCCATCTCTTCACTGCTGGGGTCATTGGTGACAGTGTGCTTTGCCCCACAGGTATGACAGTTCAGGAGCCAAGTAAGAGTCAAGTACACCATTGTGGATGTGGAGCGACATGCACGCCAGACCTGTAAGGATAGCAGATCATTTTTTTTTTTGCAAATGGACCTTACTGAAACAGGTAGGTTTTAACAACAACTGGTAGTTTTGTGATGATCATAACCGATAGAATTGACTCCATGACTCTATAAATCCTGAAGCTGCCAGGAAGGGTACGGAGGATATGAATTAATGGCTGAATATTTTTGTAGAAACAGTTGCTCCTACTCTTGACTGACAAGTCCAGGAAGAGTTCTTGTCCACCAGACTGGGAATCTGAAAGCCAGCTTTAATCATCAGGCTGTTAATTACCAGAGGTTGCAGTTTCCATCGCCAGGAGCCAATCAGATGGCCACCAGCTCTCCAGTCCCTGAAGTGGGGTCACAGTGTAGTCTGGAAATCCCTTGGTGCTGGTCAACTACATCAATTGGGCACTTAATCCAAGGGTGAGCAAGTCACTCCACATCTACTTTACCACAGGATAGAATTTCAGCAGCAGGTAGACAACAGGCAGGTTGCCCAATCATCTCCCTGATATTATGCCACCCGACTCCTGAAAGCCCATTCTTAGGTGGAGGAGTGTAAAATTCTAGTTTCATGTCTCTGAATTATTATTTCAAGTCTCTAGCAACACTTGTTGCAACATCACCCATGACTTCACATGGTCCATTTCCAAATCTTTGTGAGCAGCAATTTTTGGATGTGAGTCCCTCACATGGGTGACAACTCAAAATGCAGAAAATCCCTGCAGTTGTATGGCCATTTCTTCTCTGTAATGGTATACCAGATCTGTAATAATACCAAAGGCCAATACTAGTGATCCTTAACATGCACAGTTCTCAGCACCATTCGTACTGTCAAAATCAGACACAAACAATTCAGAGAAAATAAAGGCAAAATACTGCAGATGCAGGATATCTGAAATAAAAGTGTTGGAGAAATTCAGCAGACCTGGCAGCATCGGTGAAGAGAGAAACAATTAAAATTACGAGTTCGATATGCTTTGGAACACCAAAAAAGTCCCAAAGGAAGAGTCATATGGGACTCAAAACATTAACTCTGTTTCTCTCTTCAGATGCAGACTTAGGGGAAGGAACAGGATGACTCATTTCACACAGGGGAAGATTGGGCAAAGACGGAGACTTTAAAATGGCTGGCAAAAATTCAGCCTTGACAGGATCTCTGTGATTCATTTAGTGATTCAGCACTCCTGGGGGATAGCTATGAAATAAAGTACATTAGAGAAGCACAATCAGGTGCATCAGTCACCAGTGTCCTTGCAGATTCCGATGCTCCACTAAATTCGCAGTCAAGTGATGCAGTTTAGCAATTGATTACCTCTGCAGATTACTGCTGCCCAGCATTCACATTAGCATTGATGACCTCTATAGGAAAGTCCACGGGCACTCAAGAAATGAGCATAACCAGAGTTCTTTACTGCCCACTGACATTTGTAGTGAAGAAAGAGTTTAGTATGCTTGCCTTTACTAGTCAGTACATTGAGTATACGAGTTAGGAGGTCACGTTGTAGCTGTACAGGACATTGGTTAGGCCACTTTTGGAATACTGTGCTCATTTCTGGTCTCTCTGCTATAGGAAAGATGTTGTTAAATTTGAAATATTCAGAAAAAAGTTATAAGGATGTTGCTGGGATTGGAGTGTTTGAGCAATGGGAGAGGCTTGAATAAGCTGGGGCTATTTTCCCTGGAGTGTCAGAGGCTGAGGGGGTTACCTTATAGAGGTTTATAAAATCATTAGCGGCATGGATAGCGTAAATAGCCAAGGTCTTTTTCCCAGGGTAGGGGAGTCCAAAATGACAGGACTTGGTTTAAGGTGAGAGGGGAAGGATTTAAAGGGGTCCAAAGGGGCAACTTGTTCACACAAAGGCTGGTGCGTGTATAAAATGAGCTGCCAGAGGAGGTGGTGGAGGCTGGTATAATTACAACATTTAAGAGGTGTCCAGATGGGTATATGAATAAGAAAGTTTTAGAGGGACATGGGCCAAATGCTGGCAAATGGGACTAGATTAATTTGGGACATGTGATCAGCATGGACAAGTTGGGCCAAAGGGTCTGTTTCCATGCTGTACATCTCTAATACTCTATAATCTAAGGTACAATTCTCAACTGGAGTATTTTGTACAATTCTGAGTGCCATACTTTAGGAAGGATGGGAATGCAATGGAGGGAGTGCAGAAGAGGTTTACAAGAATGGTTCTAAGGATGAGGCACTTCAGTTATGAGGATAGATTCGAGGAGTTGGGATTGTTTTCCTTGGAGAGTCGAAGGTTGAGGGGAAATTTGAAATGTTTCAAAATCATGAGGTATCTACAGACAAGATAGGGAGAGACTGTTCCCATTCTTAAATTAATCAAGAACCAGAGAGCACAGTTTTTAAGTGTTTTGCAAAGAAAGCAAATGTGAGGTGAGAAAAGTTTTTTTCACACAGCATGGAATGCACTGCTTGGAGGTTTGGCAGAGGCAGGCTCAATTTGAGGCATCTGAGAGAGCATTGGATGATTATTCAAATAGAAACAAGACACAGGGATATGGGGAAAAGGCAAGAGTTTGGCACTAATTCAAGGGCTCAGAAAGTCAGTGCAGACACTATGTGCTGAATGTTCTCCTGCACTGTAATACTTCTGTGATTCAATTATATTGATACTGGTGTAATTTTGATTTGGGCTTCCCAATCCAGCAGCAATCTCAATGACTCATACATGTGTTTTGCATCTGACATCGATTACTCAGGACATTAATCATTCCTGGTCTGGTGTTCTACTCCCCTGTTGGGTTGGAATGTAAAGCACATGGCAATCTGAGAATTATATGGCACTTGTTGGACAGAATTCTTAGGATTTGGGTAATTTACCATTTCAAGTATTACGTTGATTGTCTATAGTCATCAGGGACTATATGAGCTATTCTACATGAGGTGTTGAAAGAGATGGAGGCATACCCTGCAGGAGTTTCAAGGTTAAATCTGTAACATTGCTGTTAGTCAGTACTCAATGGTGTGGGAGGAATATAATGCCTTCCCAATTTTTAAGAAATAGACAAGGGTAAACAGAACCTAGAAACTAAAAGAATGCATATCATTGATAGGATTTCCATTATTGAGGAAATCATTGGGGATCTTACATAAACCCACCCAGACAGAGAGAAAAAAACTGTTTCGCATTTGGTAGCGCCAATTTGGTGACCTAAAGGACCTCTTCTCTACTGTATGATTCCATAATTCCGTGAACCCAGCAGAGACTATGCTGATTTATTTTTCTAACTCTGACCATGAGTGAATAGTTTAGTGTTGTTTTAAGTTATTTAGGCTTGGCATCAAAGCCTTTAGAGTTTCTGTGTCTTTGAAGTGAATTCACAGAATTAGCGTGGTGGGAGGAAACAGAGGGTGACGGTTGATGGGTATTTTGTGACTGGAAGCCTGCATCCAATGGAATTTCACAGGGATTAATGTTTTGCGCCCTTGCTGTACGTGGTAGATGTAAATCATTTAGGCTCGAATGTATTGGTTGCTCAGTAAGTTTGTGATGAGATGAAAGCTAATGGGGTGGTAAATAGTAAAAAGGATAGCCCTATATCGCAGGCTGATGTAGACAGGCTGGTCAGATAGGCTGATCAGAGGCAAGTAGAATTCAATCCGAATAAGTGTGAGCTGATGCAGTTGGGCAGGATAAACAAGGAAAGAGAATACATGAACGGTCATGCAGACCTTGAGAAGCAGCAGGGCTCACAGAAACATTGGTGTGTATGTCCACTGGTGCCTTAAGGTGCAGGTAGATCATGTGATTAAGAAGCCATGTGCAATACTTGTCCCTATTAGCCAAAACATATATTTTCAGAGCCAGAGATTATGGTGGAACTACACTGTTTAGCTCAAGTATTGTGTGCAGTTCTAGAATGCGCATTATAGGAAGATGAGGGTGGAGAGAGTGCACAGGAGATTTACCAAGCTATTGCCTGGTCTAGAAAGTTTTAGTTATGAAATAGATTGAATAGACTGTAGATGTTTGCCTCGGATTAGAAGATGCTAAGGAGGGACATTATTAAGATGTATAAAATTCCTAGGGGCATATATAGATAGACAGGAAGGAGCTTTTCTTCTTGGTGGAGTGATCAATAACCAGTGGGCATAGATTTAAGGAAAGGAGCAGGGGGTTTCGACAGGGGAATTTTTTTTATTATTCAGAAGGTGGTATGAATCTAGAACTCACTGCCTATAAAGGTGGTAGACACAGAAACCATCATAACATATAAGGAATATTTAGATATACACTTGTGATGTCAAGTCATACAAGGCAATGGGCCAAGTGCTGGAAAATGGATTAGAATACTTAGGTGCTTTGACCGGTGCAGACTCAATGGGTCAAATAGCCCTTGTCTGTGCAGTAGAGGGCTATGACATGGCTTTCAGAAAGAAGGCTGTATTTTTGGCTGAACTTTTAAATGAAGTTATTAGATTAGTAGTGGACATTTGGAAAGTGTTATATCAGAGGTTACTGTATGAGGCAGGATCCTGAGGAAGCAACAATCTGCTGCATTGAGAATCAACTGAATGCCCATAGACTGAAAAAATTGTAAATGCTTTAGGATCTGCATGAAGAGCTGTTATTAGTGCTTCCTGTAGAGATTTGTAATAGGACCTTTACTCTTCACTATTTTCATTCATAATTTAGGTAAAGACATGTTAGGTTATGTTTCACACGTTTGCAAACAATATCAAGATACGTGTAAATGAAAAATGTAGGCAGTGCCAGTGGGAATTCCCCTCAAGGGGGAAAAAAAACACTGGCGAAAGAAAGAGAAGCGAAAATACAAATTGCTGAAGAAACTTCGCAGATCTGACAGCATCTGTGGAGAAAGAAACAGAGGTGGTGTTCAATTCCGATATGAATTATTGTGTCGTGAACCTTTCAAGCATGATTTGGTTGAGTCCAAACTTGCTTTATATGAACAGCCAAAGGGATATGCTATTTGAGATGATGTGATCTGAGTAATGTGCACAATGGTAGGAAAGTTGGGAAAATATGGCAAAAATGATAAAAAAAATCAAAATCAAATGTCAAGAGAAAAATCTATAATTTTGCTCTTAAGGTTTAAATGGAGTTCAGAATCTCACCCATGAGAGGCAACTAAGCTGATTCCCAGACATTTGCATCTCATTATTAAGGAATTTCATTTCTTTGCAGCTCCAAATCTGTGCTTTTTTTTCCTGAGAAACTAGATGAGATGAGTACCACTTCCTGACAAGAAAGGACCAATTACCTCATTCGGCAGCTCGCCACTTGCTTCTCTGGTTCTTCATCTAGCTTTGACTGCACCACAACAACTCTACATGCTCCATAGAGACAATGTTTTCTTCCAGCTTTCACCATACAAACAGTGACAGGAAATCACCAACCTCATCGTATCATTGTGTCTGATCTCAGTCCAACTCACATGCCACTTTAACCCTTCTGGATTCAATGCTGGAGCTCAGGGACACTTCCAACTTGTATGCTTCTGTCAGATTTCTTTGTGCACAGGAACAAATAATTGTAGCTCCTACCTCCATTTCTTAGCAGTCACTCACTTTGCACATATTTGGAAATTGTCGGCCTTTGGCTGACGTTGCTTTTCTGTGCTTAGGCAGAGGCAGAAATTCCTCTCAGTTCAGAGCACTGAACAAGAGGGAGGACATATTGCTACATGGCACTGTGCCATATCAGTGCCACACCCACTGCACACATGCTGAACAGACTGCATGTGCTTCAACTAAATGGCCATGTGTGAAAGTTAAAAGGGACTATTCTTGCTGAGAGCAAGGAGAATGTGAACAGTCAGGGAGTACTATCACAATCAAAGTGCTCGTTTGATTCCAGTCCAAGGTGTTTGTAGTCAAGTTTCCCAAACTAAACTAGTCCCACTTGCCTGCGCTTGGCCTATATCCCTCTAAATATTTCCTATTCATGTACCTGTCAAAATGGCCTTTCAATGGTGTAACTATACCTGCCTCTGGTGGTTCATTCCATGTACTCAACACCGTGAAAAAGTTGTCCCTGAAGACAACTTTTATATCTTTCCCCTCTCACCTTAAACCTATGCCCTATAAATCGCCTACCGTACGGAAAAGACCTTTGCTATTCACGTTATCTGCGCCCCTCGTGATTTTATAAACTTCAATAAGGTCACACGTCAGCCTCCTATGCTCCAGGGATGAAAAGGTCCAGCCTATCTAGCTTCTCCTTATAATTCAAAACTTTCAGTCTTGGTATCATCTTTACTCAAAAATCTTTTCAGAATCTTGTATGTTCAAATGAAATTACCTCTGTTTCTTCCAATTTCCAGAGAGTACAACTAAAATTTTCACAATCTCTCATTTTAGGATCAGTGACAAAAAATGACAGGACAAGAGACTGCTAGCAACCTGAGTATTGGGATAGAAACAGTCAATGTTTCATATTCATGTACATGCAACCAGCACTGAGGGATGTTGATGTCCAGAGAATGTGAAGAGGCTTCAAAAGAGAATTGAAAGACACTAACTTCACATATGCTTGGAGGATTCAAAAGCACATTTAAAAGGCCTTGGTTACAAAAAGCATAGCTCCAAAGGTGCAAGTTCGAATTCCTGAAAATAAAGGTGGAATGTATAGATTAAAACTGCGATAAATGTGTGAGTTAATTTCCCAATTCAAAAGACTTTTTTTTGGCTTTATGAACTTGCATTCGTGGATGGGAATGTAGATCCAAAGTGGGATTTTGAAAAAAATTATAGTTATATTTTATAGAAATGATTGCTAAAATGTAGCTCCCTTCTTAACTATGACTGTTTCTTTATTATTGCAAGGTGTACTGATAAACATTTTTTATGTTGACTTTGGGAATTTTTAATAGCCTCAATGTTATTCAGTATTTCAAATCAAGCTAGCAGATTGCAAAGAGTAGAATTGTCTCATTACAGCAGAACAGTTAGGAGCAATTTTCTAAATGAGCTCAGTGACAAAACTGTAAATGCAAGCACCATGGAATCCAGCATGAAATCAATCATAAAGAGTTGCTCTTAGTGCTCAACCTGTATGGTGGTACATTTCCCAGATGCAGAACTTACAGACTGCACTCTTTGTGTCATGGATCTTGAAAAGAAGTTGGAACAGCTATTGTACTGAAAGAAACAAACTAATAACTCGAACCATTGAAGTTCTTACAGAAACATTGAAACATAAAAAAAAGGAGCAGGAGCAAGCCAATTGGCCCTTCGAATTGGATCCACCCTTCAATATGATCATGGCTGATCATCAAACTCAGTTTCCTGTCCCTGCTTTCTCCACATACCTTTTGATACCTTTAGCTCTCAGAACACTATCTAACTCATTGAAGACATTCAATGTTTTGCCCTCAACTGCTGTATGGCAGGGAATTCCACAGACTCACCACTCCCTGGGGAAAGCAAGTTCTCCTCATGTCAGTCCTAAAGAACCTACCTCATACACTAAAATTGATCTAAGGTCTGGATTCATTGGTCATCAGGAACAGCCTTCTTGCATTGATCCTGTCTAGTTAGAATTTTATAGGTTTCTACAAGATCCCCTTTCATTCTTCTGAACTCCAGTGAATATAGACCTAACTGATCCAACCTCTCTTCATTCGTCAGTCCCATCATTCCAGGATCATTTTGGTCAGCCTTTATTGCACTCCCTCCATTGCCAGAACATTTCTCCTTGGGTAAAGAAACCAAATCTGCACCAATACTCCAGGTATGGACTCACAAATGTCCTGTACAATTGCAGCAAGACATCCCTGCTCCTATATTTGAACTGTCTAATTATGAAGGCAAACATACTATTTATCTACTTCTCCACCTGCTGCATCACCATGCTTACTTTCAGTGACTGATGTACAAGGATAGCCAGACCTCATTGAACCTGCCATTTTCCCAGCTATCGCCATTCGGATAATGAATTGCTTTTGTGTTTTTTGCTACCAAAGTGGATAACCTCACATTTAACCACATTATACTTCATCTGTTTTGCCCACTCACTCACATTGTCCAAATAGAGTCATAGAGTCATTCAGCACAGAAACAGACCCCTCTGTCCAATCAGTCCATGCCAAACATAATCCCAAACTAAACCAGTCCCATTTGCCTGCTCCTGGCGCATATCCCTCCAAAACCTTTCCTATTCATATATCCTTCTAAATTTCTTTTAAACATTGTAATTGTACCCACATCTACCACATCCTCAGGAAGTCATTCCACACACGAACTACCGTCTGTGTAAAAGAATTGCCTCTTATGTCTTTTTTAAAATTCTCTCCTCTCACCTTAAAATTGTGTTCCCTAGTCTTGAAATTCCCCATCTTAGGGAAAAGACAACTACCATCAACTATCTATACTTCTCATTATTTTATAAATTTCTATCAGGTCACCTCTCAAACCTCCTAAGCTCCAGTGGAAAAAGTCTCAGCCTATCCAGCCTTTCCTTATAACTCAAACCCTCCATACCCAGCAACATCCTGGTAAATCTTTTCTGAACCCTCTCCAGCTTGATAATATCCTTCCTATAACTGGGTGACCAGAACTGGACACAGTATCCCAGAAGAGGCCTGACCAATGTTCTGTACAACCTCAACATGACGTCCCAACTCCTATTCTCAAAGGACTTAGCAATGATGGCAAACCTGCTAAACAAATGTTTAACCACACTGTCTATATGTGATGCAAACTTCAAAGAATTATGTACCTGCAGCCCTTGGTCCCTCTGTTCTACAACACCACCCAAGGCCCTACCATTCATTATAATAAGCCCTACCCTTGTTCATTGTACCAAAATGCAATTACTCGCATTTATCCAGATTGAACACCATATGCCATTTTTCAGCCTATTGACCCATTTGTTCAAGATCCCTTTGTAATCTTAGAAAACCTTCTTCACTATTTACAATGCCACCAATTTTGGTGCCATCCACAAACTTATTAACCATGGCTTCTACATTCTCAACTAAATCATTTGTATAAATGACAAACAAGAGAGGACCCAGAACCAATCCTTGTGGAACACCGCTGGTCACAGGCCTTACTCAGAGATAGTAAGAACTGCCGATGCTGGAGTCAGAGATAACACAGTGTGGAGCTGGAGGAACACAGCAGGTCAGGCAGCATTAGAGGAGCAGGAAAGCTGACATTTTGGGTCGGGACCCTTCTTTAGAAATGGGGAGGGGGAAGGGAGCTCAGAAATAAATAGAGAGGGGAGGGGTGGGGCTGGGGAAGGTATGTGGGATGGTGATAGGTGAGTGCAGGTAGGCAGTGGTGGGGATTGGTCAGTGAGGTGGGAGGAACGCATAGGTGGGAGAGAAGACAGACAGGTTGTGTCGGATAAAGGAGGCAGGGATGAGAGGGAGGGTTGGTCATGGGATGAGGCCGGTGTGGGGAGATTTTGAAACTGGTAAAGTCCACATTTAGGCCATTGGGTCGTAGGTTCCCAAGGCAGAGTATTAGATGCTGCTCCTCCAGTTTCCAAGTGGCGTCATTGTGATCCTGGAGGAGGCCCAGGATAGACATGTCACCCAGAGAGTGGGAGGGGGAGGGGGAGTTGGAAGGTGTTGTCGTTTGCCGTGAACAGAGTGCAGGTGCACTACAAAGCGGTCTCTGAGCCTCCGCTTGGTCTCACCAATGTAGAGGAGGCCACATCGGGAGCAGTGGATGCAATAGGCCACACTGACGGATGTGCGGATGAACCTCTGTTTGATGTGGAAGCTCTGTTTGGTGCCTGGGATGGAGGTGAGGGGGGAGGGGTAGGGGCAGGTGTAGTACCTCCTGTGGTTGCAGGGAAAGGTGCCAGGGGTGGTGGGGCTAGTGGGGACTGCGGAGCAGATGAGGGAGTTGTGGAGAGAGTGGTTTACCCTCACATATCACCCCACTAACCTCCATATTCAACCTATCATTCTCCGCCACTTCGCCACCTGCAATCCGACCAGCAAACAAAGATATATTTCGCACCCCGACCCACCCCAATTTGGCTTTTGTAGGGACCGCTCTCTCCACGACTCTCTTGTCCGCTACACAACCGTCAATGCGGTCTATTGCATCCGCTGTTCCTGATGTGGCCTCCTCTACATCGGTGAGACCAAGCAGAGGCTTGAAGACTGCTTGTCGAGCACCTGCGCTCTGTTCGCGACAAACAACAACACTTCCCGGTTGCGAACCACTTCAACTTTCCCTCCCACTCCCTGGGTGACATGTGTATCCTGGGTGTCCTCCAGTGTCACAATGACACCACCCGGAAACTGGAGGAGCAGCACCTCATGTTCCACCTTCAACCCAATGGCCTCAATATGGACTTTACCAGTTTCAAAATCTTCTCATCCCATGACCAACCCTCCCTCTCATCTCCGCCTCCTTGACCTGACACAACCTGTCCATCTTCTCTCCCACCTATCCGCTCATCCCACCTCACTGACTAATCCCCACCACTGCCTACCTGCACTCACCTATCACCATCCCACCTACCTTCCCCAGCCCTACCCCTCCTCTCTCTATTTATTTCAGAGCTCCCTAATGCTGCCTGGCCTGCTGTGATCCTCCAGCTCCATACTGTGTCACCTTCACCATTGCTCTCTGTCTCCTGCCATTAAGCCAATTATGTATCCAATTGGCAAGCTCACCCTGAATCCCATGTGACCTAACTTTACTAATTAGTCTAACATGAGGAAGCTTGTAAAACGCTTTACTAAAATCCAAATAAACAATGTCTACTGCTCTACCATCATCAACGTTTTTGGTAACTTCCTCAAAAAACTCAGTCAAGTTTGTGAGAGATGATTTTCCTTGCACAAAACCACACTGACTATCCCTTATCATTTTTTGCCTCTCTAGACGTCTATTAATCCTATTCCTTATAATCCCCTCCAAAATTTACCCCTAACCGAAGTCAGACTCACAGGTCTATAGTTCCCCAGTTTCTCTGTGCAACTAATCACACTGAAAGATCTCTGTACCTTCCTCATGGTTCACCATCCCCCTCAGCTTTGTGTCTTTTGCAAACTTGAAGATGTTACATTTAGTTCCCTCATCTAAATCATTAATATATATTGTAAATAGCTGGGGCTCCAAGTGCTGATATCTGCGGCACCCCACTAGCTACTTGCCTGCCACTTGGAAAATGACCTGTTAATTCCTTCTCTCGGGTTCCTGTCTGCCAACCAGGTTTCTATCCACGACAACCTCCCAATCACACGCACTTTAATTTACATGTGGGCCCTCATCAAAAGCCTTCTGAAAATCCAAGTAAACCACATCCACTGATTCCACGTTATCATCACTACTAACCATATTTTTGAAAAAATTCCAGTCCATTTATCAAGCATGATTTCCCTTTCATAAATCCATCTGGGGTCTGTCTGATTCTGTCATAGTTTTCCAAGTGCTTTGCTATTAAATATTTTATATTGGACTCTAGCAGGCTAACTGGCCAACAATTCTTGTTTTCTCTCAACTTTCTATTTAAATAGTGGAGTTAAATGAGCCACCCTCCATTCCGTACAATTGTTCCAGAATCTGTAGGATCTTGACAAGTGACCATCAATACTTTTCTTTCAATCATATACCACTTTGGTATCATGCTTTTACATTGTGTACTAAGTCATTTATTTTCTTTAAATAGGTTTTGAATATTTAAGTGTAGAGTTTACAAATGCATTGAAAATCCTGCAGGGTGTGCTTATCTTGGCAACTGAATTCTCAATATGCACCTCTGGCTTTTGAAACTTTTGAGTTGGCAGAGCAAATTCTAAAATCCACTTCTGGCATAACATAACTCAATTTAGGAACCCAGTTCCAAGCTTAAACCTTCACAGTCAACTGCTTTAGAAAAACTGAGAGTGTTGCCTTGATAAAACAAACACAAAGAATACTGGAGAAATTCAGCATGTCTGGCAGTATCCATGGAAAGAGACACTGAATTAACGTTTCGAGTGTGGTGTGAATCTTCTTCAGGATGGTGTCGATATACTTGAGCAACATTAAAAATATAAATAATGCCTTTTCTCAGATTGACTTATTTCTGTCTTTGTGCAGGTGCCATGCTCTACGTTATTCAATGTCCACATGACACGCAAAAGATTATCGAACAAGTCAAATAGTTTTAGAAATTCCATCATGCCATGCCCATCTTTCAGTCAAGAAAATGGATCCTCATCGTCCAATATCGAGGGCACGTGTTTGCCTCAAGTCAGAAGAATTCCATTACCTGGGTTGTACTCATCAGCAAACTGTATGATTAAACTAAGTCTTTTATGCTGGCGTTATGGCCCATTTGTGAAAGGTCAGTGGCAGCTAGGCTTCCCAGATCATGTGGTACATTCTGGCCATCATCTATCTTCAGCAGACTAGGCTCCCAAAATCAGTATCTGAGTACTCTGCAACAGAGCTGGTCAATGATCCTGCCGACCAGTAACCTGGCGCCTGTCCTACATTTGCTGCAAGCCTATTGCCTGCTCCTTTGTGTCTGGTGATTTTTTAACCCTTGTCCACAGTCCAAATTCTGGATGCTGCCAGCCTCCTAAGATTTTTCAATTCTTTTATTCATTCACGGGCTTCAGTGACTGGATAGGCATTTCTTACACATCCCTAATTGCCCATGAGACATTGGTGGTAAGCTGCCTTCTTGCATCACAGCTGTCCATTGGTTGTGGTGGATCTTGACCCAGTGACAGAGAAAGAACAGTAATGTAGTTCCAAGTCAGGATGTCGAATGCCTTGGGAGGGAACTTGCATATAGTGGTGTTCCCATATATCTACTGCCCTCGATGATAGTGGTCATGGGTTTGGAAGGTGCTATCTAAAAAGCCCTGGTAAGCTTCTGCAGTGCATCTTACAGATGGTACATACTGATGCTACTCTGCATTGGTGGCAGAAAGGGGTAATGATTCTGGATATGCTTTGTCATGGATGGTGTCAAGCTTCTTGTGTGTGTCAATGAAGCTGTTTTGATCCAGGCAAGTGAGGAGTATTCCATCACACTCCTGACTTGTGCCTTGTAGATGGTGAACAAACTTTGGGAGGCTGGATGTGAATCATTTGCCGAAGTGGCAGAGGTGTATCCACACTTTCAGCGGTTGAAGTGCAATAAAAGTTCAGGTTTCTTCGCAAAGGAAAGCAGTAGGGGACAAGTGGTTATTGAAAGCATCTACAGTTAATCTTATAGAATGTTCTAGTTAAGGTAGAAAGGAAAAAGAGGGTAAAGTATGAGGAAACATGAAAATAAAACAGAACCGTTCTGCGCAAAAATGTTCTGAGGATCGTTAGCTCAGTTTTCTCTTCACAGATGATGCCTGACCTGCTGATTTTCTCCAGAAATTCCTGCTTTGTTTGTTTCAGACCTCCAACATCTGTACTCTGATGAAGAGTCATCTGGACTCAAAACGCTAGCTTGTTGCCTCTCCACTGATGCTGCCTGACCTGCTGAGATTTCCAGCATTTTTTGTTTTCAGCACAGATTCCAGCATCTGCAGTAATTTGTTCCTACATTGTGTTTAATACACTGACATACTTCTTCAATGAATGTCCAGCTCTGGTGAATAGTCATCAAGACTTGAAACATTAGCTTGCTTTCTTTCCATGGACACTGCCTGATCCGTTGTGATTTCCAGCACTTTTTGTTTTCCGCAGTACTTTGTTTATATATATGTGGAAATCTGTGTGATATCTTCTCCAGTCTTGCCATTTGTCTCTCTCCCGCCAGCCCATCTTATCCACACACCAATGATTTCTTTAGTGTCCTCCACATTCAGAGAAAGTATGCAAGTCCTCACCTCCTGCCTGATGGTATACCCAACATTTTCTGCCTCTATACATTTTTGATTTAGGGATGCTTTTGAACTCAATTAACTTTCCGTTGCACAATGTTCCCAAGTTCACCATATAACTCATGGATTCAGGCAGCTCAGGGAGTAGCTTCATGTCTGATTAAATTTTGTGTACATTTACTTAAATGTACATTTTCTTAAATGTTTATCTTATCCAAAAACATATTAAGAAAGACATAGCTGAGAAACCTTAATTACAGTTTTTTTTAATAGAAATATAATGGATTCATGCTGTTATTAATTAAACTAATTTTGGCTGAATTGTCTCTACCAGGGCTCCATGTATTCTATCCATTAAAAAGCAAGGTGCAAATTAATTCAGATATCAGTGTATATATCTACTCGGTAATCAACTTAATGTTCTCATTGGAACTGTAAGCTCAGGAGGCAATAATTGAGATATTTCTATCTTCTTGAAGTGAAGTGCAAAACTCTACTCTTTGTTTATTATTTGGAGAGATCGCATAACTGGTCGAACCTGCTCTCCGTGTTTTATTTATAATTTGTTATTTTTCACCTTCCAGGCCCATTCTGTTATAACACTAGTTGAGAAGGTCTGTTTCAGGTTTTATAATCCACTTTTTTGCATGTGTAGGCACGTTTCCAGTAAAAGAACAGAGGACTTGTGTAAATGAATCTATTGATCCCTTTCAGAATTCAGTCACAGCCCCATTTCAAGTCAGATTTATTTGATGTCAAGTGCACTGTGGAAGCTTTGGGACCACAATGATTAATGCTGTTGCTAAGTCTAGATATATTAAAACTCCAGAGTTCACATAAAATATGAAGGAGAAGGAAATGTCACCTGTGGATTAATCACATTCTTTGTTAAATTTGGAACTCTGTAATACTTTTCCTAGCTTTACGGTGCTAGCAACTCTTACAATCTGCATCTTTTATGTGTATTGTCCATTCACAGAAATTAAAACAATATATCTTCTTTAAGGTGCCACTTGAACCACCAGGATTTTCTAGAATTGGCATCATGATTTAATCATGTTTTAGCATTGGTGCTGTGAGTTTGCCAAAGTTCATATGAGGTAACTTCAGGTGCTAACAATGCTTAAAACGCCACTGCAAAATTTTAAAGAGATGAAGCAACTTAAAAGTAAATAACTGCTTCAGTATATTGTTATAATCTCTACAAAAGTTTCAAGTAATTTGAAATTATAATTTAGGCTGTCTAAAGGTCTTGAAAAGCAAAAACAAGAGGAGGATAAAAAGAATGACAAGCAAAATAAATATGGAGGCAGAAAACAAAAGCAATTCCATACCTCATACAATGGCATCTCCATTTGGTGGCTACAATACTCCTGGCCTGGTAGCTGTGTTATGATCTTGTTAACACTGAGCTTTTTGCTTTGTGAAAAAAAGTCCAACTCTCAGTGATTTGCTGAAAAAAAAACCCATAAGACTCCATGGTTTAAAATAGAAGAGTTTTTACTATGCAAGATTCAACTAATACTCTCTTTAGTGACCACCAATATTCCAAAAGCCACATCAATGTAACTAAACATGAATTAGCAGCCAAATTGCAGTCTGTAGTGATTGTAATGTGATCAGCCAGGTGGACCCCATAGAATATGAGTTCCCTGATTGGGGCTGTTAATCTGGTCTAATCGGGGACCCCTGACTGACAGATAATAAACAGGAGTGTCAGAGGTTCTATTCACTCTGACAGCTGACTCTGAGGGAGCCGAGCCAGTGTCAAGTACTACGCATGTGTAAATAAAGGATTACTTGGTGATGGGATAACAGCCTCTGTGGAGTTATTTCACAGTCAAGTATAAACTACAATTTAAAACTCATGGCAGATAGAACTAAAACAGATCTTGTGAATTGGCTCAGCAATCCATTCAACATATTCACATATAGTGCATTTATCAGTACCATCCACAAAGCCCTTCAACACTTTTCTTTCCTCACAGAGGTCTTCTAAAAACCCCAACCTGCAGAAGTGCACAATCATAGATCCATCAATATTAGCTTGAAATAATAGAAACAGCAGTAACATGGTGGTTAGAGTTACTGCCTCAGAGCGCCAGGGACCTGGGTTCGATTCCAGCCTCGGTCAACTGTCTGTGTGGAGCTTACACGTTCTCTCTATGTCCGCGTGGGTTTCCTCTGGGTGCTTCAGTTTCCTCCCACAGTCCAAAGATGTGCAGGTTATGTGGAGTGGCCATGCTAAATTGCTCATTGCGTCCAGGGATGTGCAGACTATGTGCATTAGCCATGGAAATGCACAGTTACAGAGATACGGTGGGGACAGGTAAGAGTGGGGTGCTCTTTGGAGGGTCAGTGTGGACTCAATGGGCCGAATGGAGGGATTCTTTGATCTTTTGTTTATTTGCTTGTTCTCAGCTTCCGGCTTGAGCCTCCATGTTCTTCAGCCTGCTTGTATTGCATCACTAATTCCATCACCTGAGCTCTGATGTCTTTGTGTCCTTTTACATGGTTTCAATCTCCCTGGCAGTTTTGGTTTCCAATCTCAGTTTCAGTCTTAGTTTCCTTACAAAATGGAAGCCTCAGTTTCCTTTCTCAACTTCCCGTTTCAATTAAGATCTGGCTAAAACCACATACAAACACTGAAACCACAGATTCTATCACTACTGGTGAATTGGATAGGGTGTAGCACCAAATGTACATAAAAAACTTTTCTCTGTGTAATACTTACTTTCTGCAGAAGGGCGCACTGCAAAACATCTAGTAGCAGATGGCAGCCAGGCTCTGAGTTGGGTGGACCAGACACACACTCAAGAGAATGCTGTTCAGAACAGAGGTTAAGTCCCAGCTAAAACTCTGCCTGCCCAATAGGATATACCCTCAATCTTGTTCCTTACAATGTTCCTGATTTGAGTTTTCTAGCTTTCGTTATATGAACACTTAGCCCCAATTTCTTTTGTCATCTCCAAACCTTTTGGTACTGATAAACAACATTTTAATTTTGAAGTGAAAGGCAAAAATTTACCCAGGAGTCCAAAGGTTTATGAAGTAGGATTGAGCCACTGTATCACCAATCTACATCAGATTTCCAAAAGTGACAGACATGGTGTGATCTTTAGCTGACTGTTGAAGAGTATGCATTTAAAAGTGACTAAGAAACAGCAATCGAATGATGAGATCTAAAAGAGGGAAAGCTGAACCCCAATTCTCTCAGCGACTCTTGGAGTAAAAAATGTTGCCTTTAATATTTTAGAGAGACTCTTTATTTCCTGCAAATGGGAAGAAGAAGGCTGCCTTAAAAGCCAAGCAAACCTGGCTAGAACTAGTTGAGGACATGGGCCTGGTCACTGGTTCATGGATACAGTGCCACAAGTGTTTCAGTCACCCCAATGGGGCTGGGAAGAAAGGTAGAACATTCAAGTGTAAAGTCCTTCATTCTATCATGTCTCACAAGTGAGGTTCGTGCTTCACTGCTCACTGCTGAGAATTCTATCGCATCACTCACTAGTGAGAATTCTATCTCATCAATCACTAGTGAGAACTCTGTCTCACCGCTCACTAGTGTGAATCCTGTCTCACCGCACACTAGTGTGAGCCCTACCTCCATTGCTCACTAGTGTGAATCCTGTATCATTGCTCACTAGTAAGAACCCTGTCTCACCACACACTAGTGTGAACCCTGTACCACCACTCACTAGTATGAATTCTGTCTCACCACACACTAGTGTGAATACTGTCTCACCGCACACTAGTGTGAACCCTATCTCAATTGCTCACTACTGTGAATTCTGTCTCACTGCTCTCTAGTAAGAATCATGTCTCACTGCTCAATGGTGTGCATCCTGTCTCACCGCTCACTAGTGTGAATCCTGTCTCACCACACACTCGTGTGAATTCTGTACCACCGCTCACTAGTGAGGATCCTGTCTCACTGCTCACATGTGTGAATCCTGTCTTACCGCTCACTAGTAAGAATCATGTCTCACTGCTCAATTGTGTGAAACATCTCTCACCGCACACTAGTGCGAATTCTGAATCATTGCTCACTAGTGTGAAACCTGTCTTACTACTCACTAGTGTGAATCCTGTCTCACTGCTCACTAGTGAGGATCCTGTCTTACTGCTCACTCGTATGAATCATGTCTCACTGCTCAATAGTGTGAAACCTCTCACACCGCACACTAGTGTGAATCCTGTCTTACTGCTCACTAGTGAGGATCCTGTCTCACTGCTCACACGTGTGAATCCTGTTTTACCGCTCACTAGTGAGGATCCTGTCTCACCGCTCACTCGTGTGAATATTGTCTCATCGTTCACTAGTGTGCATCCTGTCTTACTGCTCACTAGTGAGGATCCTGTCTCATCACTCACTAGTGAGAACTCTGTCTCACCGCTCACCAGTGTGAATCCTGTTTCACCGCACACTAATGTGAACCCTATCTCCATTGCTCACTAGTGTGAATCCTGTATCATTGCTCACTAGTAAGAACCCTGACTCACCGCTCACTAGTGTGAACCCCGTACCACCGCTCACTAGTGTGAATTCTGTCTCACCACACACTAGTGTGAATTCTGCCTCACCGCACACTAGTGTGAACCCTATCTCCATTGCTCACTAGTGTGAATTCTGTCTCACTGCTCAATAGTGTGCATCCTGTCTCACTGTTCAATAGTGTGCATCCTGTCTCACCACTCACTAGTGTGAATCCTTTCTCACTGCTCACTAGTGTGAATCCTGTATCATTGCTCACTAGTGTCAATTCTGTATCTTCGCTAACTAATATGCATCCTGTCTCACCGATCACTGGTGTGAATCCTGAATCATTGCTCACTAGTGTGAATCCTGTCTCGCCGCTCACTAGTGTGAATCCTGTCTCGCCGCTCACTAGTGTGAATCCTGTCTCACTGCTCACTAGTAAGAATCATGTCTCACTGCTCAATTGTGTGAAACCTCTCTCACCGCACACTAGTGCGAATTCTGTATTATTGATCACTAGTGTGAAACCTGTCTTACTGCTCACTAGTGTGAATTCTGTACCATCGCTCACTAATGTGCATACTGTCTCACCACTCAGTGTGAATCCTGTCTCACCGCTCACTAGTGTGAATCCTGTCTTACTGCTCACTTGTGTGAATCCTGTCTCACTGCTCACTAGTGTGAATTCTGTACCGTCGCTCACTAATGTGCATACTGCCTCACCACTCACTAGTGTGAATGCTGTCTCACCGATCACTAGTAAGAATCATGTCCCACTGCTCAATTGTGTGAAACCTCTCTCACCGCACACTAGTGCGAATTCTGTATCATTGCTCACTAGTGTGAAACCTGTCTTACTGCTCACTAGTGTGAATCCTGTCTTACTGCTCCCTAGTGAGGATCCTGTCTCACTGCTCACTCGTATGAATCATGTCTCACTGCTCAATAGTGTGAAACCTCTCAAACCGCACACTAGTGAGGATCGTGTCTCACCATTCACTCGTGTGAATCCTGTCTCATCACTCACTAGTGAGAACTCTGTCTCACCGCACACTAGTGTGAACCCTATCTCAATTGCTCACTACTGTGAATTCTGTCTCACTGCTCACTAGTAAGAATCATGTCTCACTGCTCAATGGTGTGCATCCTGTCTCACCACTCACTTGTGTGAATCCTGTACCACCACTCACTAGTGTGAATCCTGTCTTACTGCTCGCTAGTGTGAATCCTGTCTTACTGCTCACTAGTGAGGATCCTGTCTCACCGCTCACTAGTGTGAATCCTGTCTTACTGCCCACTAGTGTGAATCCTGTCTTACTGCTCACTAGTGAGGATCCTGTCTCCCCGCCCACTCGTGTGAATACTGTCTCATCGCTCACTAGTGTGCATCCTGTCTTACTGCTCACTAGTTAGGATCCTGTCTCATCACTCACTAGTGAGAACTCTGTCTCACCGCTCACTAGTGTGAACCCTGTCTCCATTGCTCACTAGCGTGAATCCTGTATCATTGCTCACTAATAAGAACCCTGTCTCACCGCTCACTAGTGTGAACCCTATCTCACCACACACTAGTGTGAACCCTGTACCAACACTCACTAGTGTGAATTCTATCTCACCACACACTAGTGTGAATCCTGTCTCACCACACACTAGTGTGAACCCTATCTCAATTGCTCACTAGTGTGAATTCTGTCTCACTGCTCACTAGTAAAAATCAAGTCTCACTGCTCAATAGTGTGAAACCTCTCTCACCGCACACTAGTCTGAAATCTGTATCATGGCTCACTAGTGTGCATCCTGTCTCACCACTCACTAGCGTGAATCCTGTCTTCCTGCTCACTAGTGAGGATCCTGCCTCACTGCTCACTTGTGTGAATTCTGTCTCACTGCTCACTCGTATGAATCATGTCTCACTGCTCAATAGTGTGAAACCTCTCTCACCACACACTAGTGCGAATTCTGTATCATTGCTCACTAGTGTGAAACCTGTCTTACTGCTCACTTGTGTGAATCCTGTCTCACTGCTCACTAGTGTGAATTCTGTACCATCGCTCACTAACGTGCATACTGTCTCACCACTCAGTGTGAATCTTGTCTCACCGCTCACTAGTGTAAATCCTGTCTTACTGCTCACTAGTGAGGATACTGTCTCACTGCTCAA
>NC_063335.1:74916706-74916891 GCF_021869965.1 Rhincodon typus | reverse complement strand
GTCTCACTGCTCACTAGTGTGAATCCTGTATCATTGCTCACTAGTGTCAATTCTGTATCTTCGCTCACTAGTATGCATCCTGTCTCACCGATCACTGGTGTGAATCCTGAATCATTGCTCACTAGTGTGAATCCTGTATCATTGTTCACTAGCATGAATCCTGTCTCACCGCTCACTAGTGTGAA
>NC_063335.1:74839027-74916696 GCF_021869965.1 Rhincodon typus | reverse complement strand
CCTGTCTCACCGCTCACTAGTGTGAATCCTGTCTCACTGATCACTGGTGTGAATCCTGAATCATTGCTCACTAGCATGAATCCTGTCTCACCGCTCACTAGTGTGAATCCTGTCTCACCGATCACTAGTGAGGATCCTGTCTGACTGCTCAATAGTGTGAATCCTGTCTCATCCCTCTCTCGTGAGGATCCCTTTTCACTACCCAATACTTGGCTAGAGAACAGGATTTTTAGCTCTTGACAATGGGAATGCTAAGCGGTTAGACAGGATCCTCACTATTGAGCAGTGAGACAGGATCCTCACTAGTGAGCTTTTTTCCAACCTTTTTGCCAATGCCCATGTTCATGAGCTGGGAATATATCACCCAATCTATTGGGATTTTTTTGCCATATTGCTCATAGAAGCATCCACAATATTTAACTCTTAGAGCTTGGTGAGTTGGCTACCTGTATTCTGATACCTGGAGATTCCGCTGAGTGTGGGCACCATACGATGTGCTGATGAACCAGCCAGACTGGCTGATGAAAGCAAGTGGATTCCTACAGCATTTCTCCAGTGTAAGTGAGCCTACAGTCCCAGTTTAACAGGTCAAAAACACATTAGGTCTTGTTGATTTTCCATTAGTTTGATTTCCAGAATACAAACAATTGCTTTCATGAACAGCTTTTTAATGTTTAAAGCTTCCCGAGACCGTTCGCAGCCCTCTGAATGCAAGAAACATCCCTTGTGCCCTGTGTAACTGGAAAACAATGATGCAAGACACTGCATTTGCTTTATTCACATTGTAGCGTAATGAACCTGCTTATTATGTGTCCATTCCCATGCCAAATGCAATTTCTAAAATAGATCAAGAGCTGGCATGATTTGAATCTTGCCCAACCTACTCACTTAAACTCACTAACGTGAAACCTAGGCTGTTTCTAGAAATCTCAAAGCATTGTCCCCAACCTGCCTCCCTGTCCCCAAACTGCCTCCCTGTCCCCAACCTGCCTCCCTGTCCCCAAACTGCCTACCTCATGAACCTGGTGTGTGTTGTGCAATAGTTCATGGGCAGTAGGGGCAACATGAACATGCATTTGTGATCCAAGCAAACCATCTACAGTGAGTACCTAACGAGGGAAAGGTCCATGTCTGTTGCAATTAAATGAAGGCACAGGGAGAACACTAACAGAGAAGACCCAGTACTTTCTGTTGTGGGTAAGTTGACCAAACCTGCTCCTTGATGAAAACATTTGAAAGTACTAAAATGCACTATGTCACTACCCAGGATATGCTAAGGGAGGTCTTTTGGAACAGTGAAACTGTCCCTACATCTGATCCTGAAGCTCTGGGTTCAAATCCCACTCCCTAAGACATGAAGACAATGAGCGTATGTTCATAGGGTGGCCAGAAAAAGGTGGATTATATAGTTGTAAATCCATTCAATGCATCTCTGGGAGGCTGCAAGACCGGGGGCTTCTCCTGGTCAGCATAAACTGTGTGGTAACCCCAATGCAACACACTTGAAATGATGCAATGCGCTACCATGGGCTGTTCTCTGTGATGAAAGCATTCTCCACTCTTCGAAGGTCCACCAATCATCATCCCGAGATGCTAAGCAACAACATGGGTGTCGACAACAGTATCTATGATTTGTAGGGCCCATGATTGAAACAGCATTGAGTTCATCAGCCACATCACCTTTCTTAGTACCTGCCTACATAACCAGATCATCCCCAATTGACTACAGTCCACATTCAGGCCTTCCCAATTTGGCCCCAACCGTGACAATGTCTACATTCATAGCACTGAGATCCTTCAGAAGCGTTTCTCCCTGCGACTCCTGAAACACACACTTGCAGCAATGCGCCGGCATCTCCAGGCACTACAATCAAGCCTACCCCAGCTCAGAGCCTCCCTCTCCCAGACCTGCAAAGGACCTCTCCTGTTTTTTATTCTTCGTAGAATCCACAACCTGAACTCACAATTCTACTCAGATTTATTGGACACTAAAAACCGTAAGTACAGTAAACTTACTGGTGCCTGCCACCCAAAACGGGCCTACTCCACCTCCCAAATCCCCAACCCTACCCAGGACCTTCCCCACAATGTGCCCGCCGCCATTGGCCATGAGGCCACTGTCGGAGAACCCACAGATGACGTCACATCCGACACCGCCGGGTTCCCCACTTCCGGGACAGCGAACGCCATCGCTGCTGATGCCGCTGCCTCCATTTCCGAGACCAACACCACAGACACTGAAGACGCGCCTACCGTCACCGCTGCTGCTGCCGCCTACCCCGCTTCGCCCACCACCGACACCGCTCCGCCCATCACCGACGCGGACGCAACTCCGTCCACTGCCGACGCCGACGCAGACGCAACCCCGCCCACCACTGACGCCGACGCAACCCCGCCCACAGCCGACGCCGACATTGCTCCTCCCACAGCCTCCACAGCCAGCAGCTCCAGAGGAGAGAGCAACACTCAGTGCTGCCGAGTCTTCACCATCTCCCCCCAGACCTCCCCCTTACTGAGGACGAACGGGCAGTCCTCAGTAAAGGGCTCACCTTTGTCCCCCTCCACCCACACATCAACGACTACCAGTCACGTTTGGACATTGAGCAGTTTTTCCGCCGCCTCGGCCTCTGAGCTTACTTCTTCAACCGTGAACCTAACCCTCCCTCGACTGACCCCTTCTCCCGCCTCCAACACACCCCCTCCTCCTGGACACCACCCCAAGGCCTCCTACCCTCCCTCGACCTCTTCATCTCCAACTGCCTCAACCTCTCCACCCCTCTCACCCACTCCAACGTCTCCCCCGCAGAACGTGCAGCCCTCCACTCCCTCCGCTCCAATCCCAACCTCACCATAAAACTCGCGGACAAGGGAGGCGCAGTAGTAGTATGGCGCACTGACCTCTACATCACCGAGGCCAGACGCCAACTCTCCGACACCTCCTCCTACCGCCCCCTTGATCATGATCCCACCCCCAACCACCAAACCATCATCTCCCAACCATCCACAACCTCATCACCTCAGGTGACCTCCCACCCACGCCTCCAACCTCATCGTTCCCCAACCCCGCACCGCCCGCTTCTATCTCCTTCCCAAAATCCACAAACCTGAATGCCCTGGCCAACCCATTGTCTCCGCCTGCTCCTGCCCCACCGAACTTATCTCCAACTATCTGGACTCCATTTTCTCCTCCTTGGTCCAGGAACTCCCTACCTACGTCCGAGACACCACCCACGTCCTCCACCTCCTCCAGAACTTCCAATTCCCCAGTCCCCAACACCTCATCTTTACCATGGACGTCCAGTGCCTATACACCTGCATTCCCCATACAGATTGCCTAAAGGCACTCCGCTTCTTCCTGTCCCGCAGGCCCAACCAGTCCCCCTCCACTGACACCCTCATCCGCTTAGCCGAACTCGTCCTCACACTCAACAACTTCTCTTTCAATTCCTCCCACTTCCTACAAACAAAGGGGGTGGCCATGGGTACCCGCATGGGCCCAAGCTATGCCTGCCTCTTTGTAGGTTACGTGGAACAATCCCTCTTCTGTACCTACACTGGCCCGAAACCCCACCTCTTCCTCCGTTACATTAATGACTGTATCGGCGCCGCCTCGTGCTCCCACGAGGAGCTCGATCAGTTCATCCACTTCACCAACACTTTCCACCCCAACCTTAAGTTCACCTGGACCATCTCTAATACCTTTCTCACCTTCCTTTCTGGACCTCTCTGTCTCCATCTCGGGCAACCACCTAGAAACCGATATCCATTTCAAGCCCACCGACTCCCACAGCTACCTAGAATACACCTTCTCCCACCCACCTTCCTGCAAAAATACCATCCCCTATTCCCAATTCCTTCGCCTCCGCCGCATCTGCTCCGAGGATGAGGCATTCCACTCCCGTACATCTCAGATGTCCTCGTTTTTCAAGGACTGCAACTTCCCCCCATCAGTGGTCGAGAACACCCTCCACCATGTCTCCCACATTTCCCGCAACTCATCCCTCACACCCCGTCCCCGCAATAACAACCAAAAAAGAATCCCCCTCGTCCTCATGTACCACCCCACCAACCTCCAGATCCAACGCATCATCCTCCGACTTCCGCCATCTGTAATCCGACCCCACCACCAAAGACATTTTTCCCTCCCCACCCTTATCTGCTTTCCGGAGGGACCACTCTCTCCGTGACTCCCTTGTCTGCTCCACACTCCCCTCCAGCCCCACCACACCCGGCACTTTTCCCTGCAACCGCAGGAAGTGCTACACCTGCCCCCACACCTCCTCCCTCACCCCCATCCCAGGCCCCAAGAAGACTTTCCACATCAAGCAGATGTTCACCTGCACATCTGCTAATGTGGTATCCTGCATCCGCTGTACCCATTGTGGCCTCCTCTACATTGGGGAAACCAAGCGGAGGCTTGGGGACCGCTTTGCAGAACACCTACGCTCGGTTCGCAATAAACAACTGCACCTCCCAGTCGCGAACCATTTCAACTCCCGCTCCCATTCCTCAGTCGACATGTCCTTCCTGGGCCTCCTGCAGTGCCACAACGATGCCACCCGAAGGTTGCAGGAACAGCAACTCATATTCCACTTGGGAACCCTGCAGCCTAATGGTATCAATGTGGACTTCACAAGCTTGTGAAATCTCGCCTCCCCCTACTGCATCCCAAAACCAGCCCAGCTCGTCCCCGCCTCCCTAAACTGTTCTTCCTCCCACCTATCCCCTCCTCCCACCCCAAGCCCCACCCCCATCTCCTACCTACTAACCTCATCCCGCCCCCTTGACCTGTCCGTCCTCCCTGGACTGACCTATCTCCTCCCTAACTCCCCACCTACACTCACCTTTACTGGCTGCATCCCCGCCTCTTTGACCTGTCTGTTTCCTCTCCACCTATTTCCTCCTCTATCCATCTTCTAACCACCTCCCCCTGTCTCCCTATTTATTTCAGAACCGCCTTCCCCTCTCCCATTTCTGATGAAGGGTCTAGGCCCGAAACGTCAGCCTTCCTGCTCCTCTGATGCCGCTTGGCCTGCTGTGTTCATCCAGCCCTGCACCTTGTTCTCTCTTGAGTTCATGTTATTGTGAGTGGATTCCACTAGTTAAGTGCTCACAAGCCCTTGTCTGCTTGACTCATAATGGTTGTCAGTAGCTCATATTTCTGGGACAAATACCATCTATGCCTGGCGATTTATTTGTCCTGCGGCCTTTATCTTGTCTAGGACTTCTATGTAAATTATATTAAAATCATAAATTTTGTTTCAGTTATCCCTGATTGGGAAGGAAACGTTGCTCGGTGAATTCAAAATATTTACTTTTGTGCTTATCCTCAGTTTTGAGCCAAGTTTTCATTGGTGTGGAGTTTGCACATTCTCCCTGTGTCTGCATGGGTTTCCTCTGGGTGCTCCAGTTTCCTCCCTCAGTCCAAAGATGTGCAGGCTTGGTGGATTGGCCGTGCTAAAATGCTCATAGTGTTCAGGGATGTGTAGCTTAGGTGGGTTATAGGGGGAGGGGTCTGGGTGGGATGCTCCAAGGGTCGGTGTGGACTTGTTGGGCCGAAGGGCCTGTTTCCACACTGTAGGGATTCTTTGATTCTATGATGATTCTATGATTGGTTCTCTGCTCCTGATAGCTGCAGCCTTGTAAGGATTCTTTCCTGTTATGATTTGCCGGTGTGTTTAAATGGCTAAGTGGGAAGAATCCAATCAAGACTTAACCTGATTGGTTAAGTGGACAGTCAATCACATTATTTTACTGTTAGTTTGCGAGGGCACAAGAACATAGAGATGTGAAAGACAGAATTGTAAAATAGAAGTCAATAAAAGCCAAATGATGATGTATTGTGATTTATATCTATTTGACTGCTTGGGCGATCTGAGCAATCTGCGAGCTAAGGGAACAATTACCCAGACCCCCACAAACACGCTGCAGATTTAAATAGAGAATTCAGGGTAAAGTTTAGTTATTTTAGGTTCTACAGCCCCATTTTGTATCTCTTGGAGAAAAAGGAAAAAAAAATGTACAATTGAAAAACTTTCGGAACCATCAAATATAATTAATTTCATTAAAAGTATCTCTGTAAAACTCAAAAACAAAAGCTAATTAAGTAGTATAAGTCTAATTAAATGTGTGGCATAGACTTATAAGAATCAGGAAATTGTTTTGTTTCTAAATTTATGCAACATATTTTTGAGTTGCATTTGGTTTCTGTAACAATAGCTTTATCTTAAACTTAAACAAGCTAATAAAATGCGTCACCCATTTCTGAATTCAGCGGATGCAGGAGATGTAAGGATCAGCTTGTTTGCAGACAGTGCATTGTATTTTGTTTGCTTCATGCTCTATTTTCTCTCTTACAAGGAATTACTTTGCAACCTCCAATTACGAAAGCAACTAGGACAGGATGAGCAATAAAGGGAACAAATAACACCTCCAGGAGTGATTACCATTTTCAATGTGAAATGGTACATAAGGCCCCATCAGAATAAATGGGAGAAAAAATATGATCTGTTGAGCTGTGTTTAATAAACTCAAAAAGAGCTTGGTGGCTGGAACTTCTCAGTTCATTTAATAAAAACAGATAAAACGATATCAAAGTTGAAGTCCATTAACCATTGCCTAACAGGCAATAAAAGCCTGCAAATCATTATACAGAAATCTAATTGCAATTTATCTCCATGTTCATTTGCTCTATCCTTTGTGCAGCATCTAATATAAATGCATTTTGATGACAAACCTATTTGAAACACTTTGGCCCTCAGACGAGTTCCTCCTAACTATGTTCACAATCAGCAGACAACAGGTTACTTGGGAAGTGTAATCCCAACTTTATTTGTCTTTAATAACCACGTACTTATTGACCCAGCTGTCTCTGTCTGAAAAGGACAAGCACGATGGAAAAAAATATTAACGTGGAATGAAAATATCAACCGAGGGCTGATTTTTCTGGGTCTGTCTGAGATTTTTGGAAGAGCAGAGAGGAACGGAGCAAATATTCAGTTTCCCAATAATAGGTTAAAGCTTATGATTTAGTTTTCAGAACTTTTCAAGCAAGTGGGATTTTGCACTCATTAACATTTCATAATACTCATTAAGACTCCAACCCATTGCAATTATGTTTATTCGCACAATCTTGTTAACCAAAACTGGAGAAACCCTGTGTTCACAAGCCCAACTATATATCTGAAGTATGTAAATTGCAGCGTAGGCACCTTCTACCAAACTCCAGTGAATACAAACTTACTCATAGACAGCTCCTTCATAACAATTGGATCTGATTACACCAATATCGTGAGTACAGTCTCAATCTATGGGTAGGAATCAGAAAGCTTCACGATCAGATCTGCAGTCAGGCAGGGCTACCCACTGTCAGCTACCTTGTTTGTATATTATATACAGCCTTTTGCCAAGATCATCAGCAACAATATGAGTTTGAGAGAGATGACTATCGCAGGCAGAGGAGGCCTGCAGGTCAAAGCCTCCCTGTACATGGATGACGTTGCCATTTTCTGCTTGGATCCACTGTCAGTGTGCAGACTCATGAGCATCTGCAACCAGTTCAAACTGGCCTCCGCAGCCAAAATAAGTAGAGGCAAGAGCGAGGCCATGTTCTTTGGGAACTGGGCTGACCAATCAATCCTTTGTCCTCTTATACGTCAGGGCAGATTACCTGAAGGTGCAGGGAATATGGTTCGGAGGGGCCGGGGCATGTGCAAAATTTTGAGAGGATTGCATCACCAAAGTGAGGCAGAAACTGGGCAAATGGCAGCACTGCTCCCTCTCCATTGTGGGTTAAAAACCTGGTCATAAGACGCGAGGTATTCTCAGTGTTGGTGTGTGTGGTGCGGGTCTGGCCCATTCCCCAAACCTGTGACGTTGCAGTCACCGGAACCATTTTCCACTTCATCAGGAGGTCAAAGATGAACGGGGTCCACGGGCACCATTACAAAGCTCTGGATAAGGGGGAGAAAGGCATACTCAATACCGCCCTTATCCTGATGGCCACCTTTGTGTGTGACTGCCTCAAAATGAGTTTTGGTTAACAAGGTTGTGCGAATAAACATGATTGCAATGGGTTGGAGTCTTAATGAGTATTATGAAATGTTAATGAGTGCAAAATCTCACTTGCTTGAAAAGTTCTGAAAACTAAATCATAAGCTTTAACCTATTATTGGGAAACTGAATATTTGCTCCGTTCCTCTCTGCTCTTCCAAAAATCTCAGACAGACCCAGAAAAATCAGCCCTCGGTTGATATTTTCATTCCACTTTAATATTTTTTTCCATCGTGCTTGTCCTTTTCAGACAGAGACAGCTGGGTCAATAAGTACGTGGTTATTAAAGACAAATAAAGTTGGGATTACACTTCCCAAGTAACCTGTTGTCTGCTGATTGTGAACATAGTTAGGAGGAACTCGTCTGAGGGCCAAAGTGTTTCAAATAGGTTTGTCATCAAAATGCATTTATATTAGATGCTGCACAAAGGATAGAGCAAATGAACATGGAGATAAATTGCAATTAGATTTCTGTATAATGATTTGCAGGCTTTTATTGTTGTTCCCAAAGGTGGGTGATTTCTGATGTAACTGCTTCCTGTAATCAGTTGCCTGTTAGGCAATGGTCCAAGTACTGAGGTTCTACCTATTCCTGGTATTGTGAAGCATGGGTCTGGCCTTGGCGACACAGAATACTCCAAGAAGTTGGACCTGTCCATACACATCTGCCTCGTAGAAAAATTTGCAAAGAAAATTACCTTTGACCATAAGTCCATCAGGAAGTGGTCAGCACATAGGAGAGGGTTGATCCTATCACGTGGTGCCCTAGGCAGACTGCCAAAGTCATTTGACAGAATGCCTCACAGCTAGAACTTTCCAGCAAGCACCAAGATGTAGCTTGGCTGGTGGTGAGAAGCCTACTGCCCCCAGATCCTTCACATATGCCCAGGCTCTCTCTGCCATCGCACGCTGCCCTCGAAGTCGCTGTGGTAGAGACTGTCGCACATCTCCTGCTGGAATGTGCCTTTGCAAAGAAGGCCTGCAGAGCGATGTAGTGCTTTTTGTCGAGGTTCATCCTGAGCAGCTTTGTGACGTGGGACTCTGTGCTCTACGGTCTGTTCCACATTGAGGCAAACATCAACTGCGCCTGGAGGATCATCAACTCTATGAAAGACACACTTCAATCTGCCTGAAATTTATTGGTCTTCCAGTGCAAAGATTGGACCTTGATTGAGTGTTGCTAACTGGCATATTCCAAGGTCTAGGACTACATGCTGAGGGATGCACTAAAGCTTGTGGGCAGCTGCCACCAAAATGCAGTGGGGAAAGACCACTGTATAAGGCCTTTCTACCAAAGTATAGTGAGGATTTTGTTACCAGACCCTCTCAAATGTAAATAATATCTCAATGCATGTAGAAGGTGGCCTGCATGAGCAAGAAGTGCCTTTGGTTTTGCAACTTCAGGGATGGTCAAATTCCAATGTTTGTTTTTCTTGATTGGCAAAAGCTGGGAAGAACTGCTTTAGTACCTGTGAATGTAGATGAAGACTTTTCAAGAATAATGTACATTTTTGCCTTAAAACAAAATCGGCATTTCTTAAAGCAAATGCTGATATGCTGTAAGGGTTGAAGCCTGTCTGGGCCAACAAACCTGCTCAAGTGAGACAGGCACCCTGGCTGAAGCTAGCGAGCCTGACTGCGGCTGCATTCAAAAAGGCGTTCAACTCAAAAAAACCATCTTTGTTGCTTGGGTCCATGTACCTTGCAAGTTTTTAGTGAGAAGCTTTCAAGTATGTGTTCTCCAAGTGGTGATAAAAGGTCAATATCCTTACTTTGCATGAGCTGCTAAGTGTTGTGGCTCCTTTTATGTTGAAGTGTAAAACGCTGCCAAGTATGCAAGAGGCCGTACCAATTTGCAGCCAGTAATGCTACACTGGTTGCCGCAATGAAATGACAGACTTTGCTTGTACATGAGGCCTTTGATGGGGATGGCTGTCACCTGACCTTTTATATGACAATTGTCTGCAGTGCAAACATACAATGCTAACTTATACTTGTAGGGGTATGGCGTATTCCTTATATACCCCTGCAGAGCACAGCAGATCATTCATCCACTTGCAGCCAAGTTCCCTTAAGCTGCCCATGGGTGATCTCTTCCCTCATTGCCTTTATATCAGTTGGAATGGTGTCTTTTTGCTGTCCATAGGAAAAATAATTTTCTCCCTCACCTGGAGAACCTTTAGGAGAACTTTCTGCCTGGTCTCTGACATCTCCAGATGTGGGTGTGGGTGATGACCAAAGGCTGAATGATGTTCCTGGTTTGCCGAGAGGGAAGTGTTGTCTGGGGACCTTTTTAAATATGGTGCTGGAGGACAAAAGTCCTGGCAGGGGGCAGAACTCGCTGCACATCAAATTGGCAATATTACCCCAGGATACATACATAATGAGCTGAGAAAAGTGTAGATACCCAGGAAAGTGTAACCCATCCCCAAGCAGAAGTCCCTTGAAATGTTGAGAATGTGCTATCAACTGAACAACAAAGAATTTAAGAGAAAGATTTGCATCTCATTATAATCCCACACCAGACCAACAAGTTTATGCAATGGTCTGTCTAGGAGGAAATAGCTTTGTTATTAATTAAGTGTTTGATCCCAGATACTTACTAAGAGAATGAAGCCACAAGATTCTGAGGTTTTGAACAAACAGCAATAAACTTTTACCATATAAAGTTAGAACAATGATATGATCTACTATAAATAATTGAAACGTATATTCTAACATCCAGGATTAACCTGAGGTAAATATGGCTATCAGACGAACAGTAGTTGAAGACCCCCTCAGAACATATCAAATGGTAAATGGCATCAAGACAAATCCCACAGATTTCTCACTCATCTCTTAGACACTTGTGATACAGTGAGTCATCAAATTTCATTAAGACTTTATGAGGAATTTCAACAGTTTTCTTTCAAGACCTAGCTTCAGAATGCCTTCAAAGGTCACATCATCAAGGTCTGGCTCACCAATGCTCAATTCTGATACTTTACCATCCTTTCCTGGAATTACAATCCCCTGGATTTTTGAAACTACAGTCCAGTGCTTTCATGTTGGCACAATTCCAACTATTTTTCAGCCAGCTCGTATCACCAGGTATGTGCTGTCCAGATGTTTCTCCAAATTCTCAGGTTTCTTGGTTACACCAAGCAAATACTTTTTGCAGTCTTCCTTCACCCTTGCTTTCAACTGCATTAAAGTATTAAGAACACATGATGTCTCCTGCGCCCCCAGAATTCCAAGTGCTTTATCTGAGCCCTAAGTCCAACAGTCACTTGTACCACCTGGCTTCCAGAACTTAACCTGAGACCCAACAGCTCAGATCCTGCTTCAGCATTACCCAACTGTCTGAAGGTATCAATATTCTTTTTTGACTGCATTCTTCCAGCTGCCTGCAATGGAATGCTCAGTAAGTCTTAAACCGTTCTGAGTCCATGATTGAAAACCTTCCTCCATGCCCCATTTTCTTACTGCCAGGTAAGTGAGTAATCCAATATTCAAATATAACAACACTTTGGAACGTTCTGTATCCTAAATGTTATAATTCACAGGTTACTGCCTCCTACATATATCACATGGATAGAACAGAAAAAGCAACGCATTCAAATAAAATACCATATTTACAACCAAAAGGGATCTCAGAGTACCTTACAGCAAATAGAGTGTTTTGGTATCGTAGTCATTGTTGTAATGTAAGAATCATGTTAGCCAAATTGCTCCAGACAATATTCAGCAGATATTATTATAAACATGAAAGAATAACTCAGAGTAGACATGTTACAAGGTAAATATTGGCCAGGAAATCATGGAGATGGCCACAGAAATCCTTTAATATCGTGCTATGGAATGCTTTATATTATTATATTATTTATTCATGGGACCTGGATGTCACTACTGGGCAACATTATTGACAATCTTAAATGCTGTTGAGAAGCTGCCTTCTTGAACCACTGCAATCCATGTGCTGTTGCTGAACCTACAATGCTCTTAGGAAGGAAGGGTCAGAAGTTTGGTGCAACCGTGAAAGAAAAGTGATATCATTCCAAGTCAGGTAGGAGGGGAACTTGTGTTCCTTTGCACCTGATGCCCTTGTCCTTCTCAGTGGTGGATGTCATGGGTTTAAAAGATGCTGACTGAGGAACCTAGGTGAGTTGATGCAATGTGTCCTTAAAATGGTCCACAGTACCACTGTGCATTGGTAGTGGACGGATTGAAGTGTTAGATGTAGTGCTAATCAAGTGGGCTGCTTTGTTAAGGTTGGTATCAAGTTTCTTTTGCTTTGTTGGAGCTGTATTCATTCAGGAAAGTTGTGGGTACACCATCACACTCCTGACCTTTGCTTTTTAGATGGTAGATGTCCTTTGAAGAGTTAGGAAATGAGTTATTCATCACAGAATTTCTAGCCTTTGACTTGTTCTTACAGCCATAGTATTCATATGGCTGCTCCACTGTTGTACCTTGCATTTCTGTGTTCAATATGGAGTTACGATTCATCAGCCAAAAGGAGGTAGTAATCAGCAAAAGGTTTTCTTGTCCATCTTTGATCCGTAGCCAAGGAGTCTCAGGGTGCAAAGTCAATGTTGAGGACTCCCAGGATTACTCCATCCAGACTGTAATGTCTGGGACATTGTCTCTAAGGTATAATGCTGTAAATATGACAATGACATGCTCTTGATTGACTAATATCTGGGACAACTCTTCTTTTTGGGAGCTGTGCTCTGGCAAAAGCCCCCAGCTATTAGTTAGGAGAACGCTATGAGGTCCACTTGGCTGACCTTGTTACAATCACTACAGGTTGACAAATGTCTGGAATTAATTTGTTGTGGTTATATACAATTGATTAGCTAACTGGACGAGTTAACGGTCAACCACATTGCTGTGGCTTTGCATGCACATATAGGTCAGACCAGGAGAGGAAGGCAGATCACCCTTTCTTAAAATAGTGAAACAGTTGAGTTTTTACAACAACTGTTGATGATCTCATGGTCACCGGTAGAGTGACAAATTGTTAAATTCCAAGTTTACAAATAAACTTAAATACTACCAACTACTGTCATGGAATTTGAACTCATGTCCCTCAGAGAATTATCCTGGATCTCTGTACCACTAGTTCTAGTGGCTATGTCACTATGCCACAACCTTCTCATTATGTGACATGTATTTAAGACAGTAGACAGGGCTTCATTGTAATGTTATGTCCCAAAGACAGTATTCTTTCAATATAACACTGGAATGTCAGCTTATACTTTGTGCCTAATTCTCAAGACATAAGTGCTGTCACAGAGGCGATGGTCCAGTGGTATTATCGTTGGACTGTTAATCCAGAGAATGTTCTGGCGATGCAGGTTCAAATCCTGCCACGACAGATGGTGGAATTTGAATTCAATAAATATCTGAAATTAAGAATCTAATGATAACTGTGAATCCATTGTCAACTGTTTGAAAAAATTATCTGGTTCACTACTGCCCTTTAGGGAAGGAAACTGCCATCCTTACCTGGTCTGGCCTGCATGTGACTCCTGACCCACAGCAATGTGGTTGACTCTTAACTGCCCTCTGGGCAATTAGGGATGGGTAATAAATGCTGCCTAGCCAGCGATGCCCTCATCCTGTGAATGAATAAAGAGGAAAAAAATGACCTATCTGGTCTGTAGCCAAGTGACTAGACAAACACACTGGAGGGATGAATTAATGGTGCAAGTTGCAAGCTGCAGAAAAGGCCAGCCCAAAGATTACCTGGTACTAGTGTTTGGTCTTCACCTCAATATTTTGGGTGAGATAACAGTGTTTTGTCATTACAGCACCCCTGCAGTTTTGAGGCACTGTTCTTTTAGCAGCAGCACTAGGGTAACTCCAGGTAGTGGTAGGAGAAAATAGTAAAGAGGAAGCTAAGTGTAGGCCTGCACTGATGATAGGGAGTAAACGGTAGGGCTGTGGTCAGTGGTGGGGAGAACTGCTGCTCCTGTCAGTTGCTCTTTAAGTATTTTATTAAATCGGGGAGGCATCCAATGATTATACTGGGGTTTTCTGGTTAGTTCACACATAAAGCAGCTAAGCAGGACAGCAGCAGGCCTGATATGCTGCTCAGGGTGAACACACTTTTGCAATCAATCTTAAAGCAAGTATTTCCTTTATTCACTTATCCAAGGCAAAGAATGCCTGTCAGTTGCTAAGGCCATCGCTACGATGTTTGAACTAAAATGACATTGGAACTGTTTGCAATGCTGCTCAGAACTTGGAGCATTTTCTCCTAAATTGGCTCTCTGGAACCCTGAACACTGGATGATAAATTCATGCAATGACACCCAATTTTACTCCCACTATGACTGCCTACTGAAATTGGTCCCTGGTTGGTGCAAGTCAATCATTATGCCACTACATAACTTCAGCAATTCAATTGACTGTGCAACGAATAAAACAGCAATGCTCTATAACAGCATCAGTTAGTGGGTGGTGTGATAATAGGACACGATCTGTAGGGGACTCTTGATTAACCTTGATTAAACTCTATCAAATGCAAATTAATCGGAATAATGCATGGGGTATAGCATAGTGTCTGAATTAAGGCAACATTAAGTTATAGTCGGATGAAAAAATAAATATTCTTCACGTAGTAAGACTAATGTCTACTAGGTTATTTTTCTTATTATTTGTTTAAACGTGGCATTGATAAATTCTACAATTGGTCATGATTTTAACTGCACTTTTGAACAGTACAGCTATTTTGAACCTACTGGCCTAGAAATTTGGGAGCATGCACAGTATTCATCATAAATATTTGGATCCACAGAGGCCTGCAAGTTGGGATTTCACTCTTATAACAGTGATGCTGCTGGAAGACACCAGATGATTAAGTGACAGGATGGTCAAGGTTCTAGCTCAGCAGTGGCACAGGTCTGTGGTGGGGAATGTTTGGGTTGTAAGAAGCATAGTGGATAGGCTCGGGGAGAGAGAGAGATGTGGCAGTTCAGGAAGCAGGAAGGGAGGTTGTGCAGTGGAATGCACTTGAGCAGGCTGCAGGATCGGCTCGGAGATTCATACTGCAACCTACCTCCTCATGGGCCACCGGAGAGGTCACCATCCAATCAAGGAGGACAGGCAGGCTGCCAACTAAACCAGAGTTCTGGAGCCTGAGTGGATAAGGTGGGCACTGTGGACCATTGGGGGCACTTCAAGTTCAGTCAGTTATGAATTCCAATTTCAGGGTATCAAGGACCTGATGGTAAACCTCTCTGACTGCAGTGGCGTCCTGGGATCGCTGAAGGAAAGGCCCATGAAGCTGGCTGCTTCCAGACTAGTCAGGGACCCCCTGGCAGTAAAATGCAGATAGCTCTGTTCAATAGCCTCTAACTGCATCTTTAATCATGCGATATATTTGTCTGCCCACCTCCTTGAGACTGTCCATCTCATAGCCCGATCCTGAAAAAAAATCTCTCCTGCAGCACAACTACACCGGGGAGAATTCCCGAATGGGTTCGCGAACACATGAACACCTCCAAATCTGGTGCCCACGATCTCTCTCCACAGATGCTGCTTGAGCCAATGGGTATTTTGAGCATTTTCATTTTTAATTTCTATCCCAGGCAATTCAGCAATGTATAAAGCAACACATTGATTTTTTTTTTTGCTTTTGTTTCGCTGAGAGTTTGCGTATCACAAAAATGACAGGACAATTAAAATTTTGGACAGCAGATCATTAATTGCACTGCAACATGAATGAATCATTTTCTGGTGTGCAGAATTATATGGCGATGCCTTTGAGCATGCCTTGTTAGTGTGGGCATTGTATTACAGAATCATTTAAAGGCAGAAACATTACAGCAAACAGGTGTCATCTCAAAAAGGCTGATCATTAGCAGCATCAGTTGTACTCTATTTTCACAAAGTGCAAATGTAAATATTCATTGGGCATGAGTTGCTCATTCCATTGTGGAGCACAGTTTAGTAATTATTATATCACCCTCATTCAGGCATCATGATAAGATTCATCCGATTAAACAATTAAAATAAAAGAACAGAATGTAAACATGATATAAAGAGTGTTTTCCCAATGCTTTATCTTTGGATATTGAACTCAAAATGAAAATAAAGTGCTGTGTACATTTTCTGAATCCTTAGGCTTTCATTATATTTTTTTGTTGCCTCTATGGAGTCTTTACTGCAATACATGCCTGGTCCTCCTCTATTATTTGTGCATATTTTGAAGTAAAACATAGGCTCAAGCCTGCAGACCACAATCAGCAGCCAATCAGGATGTGTGAGGTCAGCTCATATCTGCAGAGGCAACCCACCCACAGGGGCACTGAATTTTAAGAGCAAACCCCATGGAAAAATGCCATAGAATCCCTAAAGTGCAGGTAGAGGGCATTCAGCCCATCAAGTCCATACTGAGAAGCATCACAACCCCTTCCCATTCTATCCCATAGCCCCACAGCTAACCCAGTCAGCCAGTACAACCATGAACACTATGGCGCAATTTAGCAGATCCAAGCCACCTAACCATACATCTTTGGACTATGGGAAGAAACCTGAGCACCCAGAGGAAACGCACACAAACACAGGGAGAAAGTGCAAACTCCACACAGATACTTACCCAAGGTTGGAATTGAACCCAGGTCCCTGGTAGTGTGATGTGGTAGTGCTAACCACTGAGCTACCATGAAAGCAACAATACAAATGAATATCAATTATAGGAGGATCTGGGCCTTTTAAGAGGATGTTAGTGAAAGGAGCAGGGGTACTTTTGGCTCCACAGGAACCTTTGTTGAAATAATTTATTTCAAAAACCACTAACAGATGGTGCCTGTACAGCAATCCCATATCTCCCGAGCTCAACACGTACAAATCATTGTTATGTCCTATACACCCGAGACACGATCTGCCTCAATTTCAAGTTGGAGATTTTAATGACCTTTGGCTTTCTACTTAATTCATCTCAATTAGACTGTAAAATGAACAAAACATTTTCCCACTCCATCTCATTTTATCTTATTTCTTTTACTACAAAACTCTCCAGTCCTCTGAACAGAAGCTTGCACATTTCCAAACTGTACCCTGATTGTTCGACACTGGTGTGCTTGATCTTGTGTTTTTGCAGATAATTGTCCTGTGATCAGGAAAATTTCTTGTGTTAAGAATAACCAGTAACCCTAAGTCATAAACACAATCTCAAAACACTAAATGCATACAAGAACTGAGTTATAAACTGTCAGGAGCAATTTACAGAGCTATCTAGCAGTTTCTGATACTCTTTTCTTTTAAACATATCAAACTCATGCAGATCTGTTGACAGTTTATTTTAAATTTTTGCATTCCACCCCCGTATTAAATTTTAATTTAGTAACTAATGGTATTACACTATTCAACGGAAACGTTAATGAAATTATAACTTACTAGCTTTTTGTGACTCACCCACTTCTCTCTTGTTACCTGAATTAACCAAACACATCTCCTCTGCCGCCCCTTAGCTAAATATTGCAGTCATTGGCAGGGACTTCACCTCCCAAATGGTGATTACGATTCCCTGATCAGAGATATTGAGTGAAATAACTTCACAGAGGCCAGTGTCCCATCACCAAGTAACCCTATCTTTACACATGAACAGCCCTTGATTTCATTACAATGTCAGGTACCAGAGTGTCAGTATCGCTGACACTTACCGTTTTTATCTGTCAGCCAGGGCTCCCTAATTGCGCCATAATAACAGCCCCAGTCAGGGAACTCATATTCTATGAGATCTACTACATTGTGTGTGTCTTTTACCCCATCAGACCATAAAAAATGGAAACAGGAATAAGCCATTTGAGCCCTCAAGCCTGCTCCGCCATTCAGTAGAGCCAAGGCTGATCCAACATTCCTCACATTTACTTTCCTGCATTTTCCTGGAACTCTTGATACCCCTACTGATCAAGAATCTACTTATCTCAGCCTTAAATATACACAAGAACTCCACCCCCACAGCTGTCTGTGGCAAGCAGTTTCAAGGGCTCACCAGACTCTGAGAGAAGAAATTCCTCCTTATCTCAGTCTTAAATCAGTGCCCCTTAATTCTGAGACTATACCCTCTGGTACTAGACTCACCCATGAGGTGAAACACCCTCTCAGCATTTGCATTGTCAAGTCCTTTAAGAATTCTGTATGTTTCACTGAAATCACCTCATTTATTCTAAACTCCAAGTCCCAACCTGTTTAGCCTTTGCTCATAAGACAATCCCTCCATCCTGGGGAATATCTTAGTGAACCTTCTCTGAGCTGCCTCTAATGAAATAATATTTTTTTTCTTAAATAAGGGGACCAAACCTGCTCACAGTCCTCCAGATGTGGTCTCATCAGCATCTTGCATAGTTGTAGTGAGACTTCCCTACTCTTATATTCCAAATGCCTTGAAATAAGGGCCCTTCTACCATCTACCCCTTTCCCACATTCTGACATTATTGTCTGTCCCAACATTCATTCTTGTCATTATACTTTTCCTCTCCATCCTTCTCACTTCATTTCCCTTCCTCCCTCTTTTTTTCTCATCCCTAAGTCCCTTCTCCTCCTTCCTCCAGAATTGCTCCTGTCCCTTTCTCAACATTGTTCAATTTTTTTACATGTTTGCTTGAGTATTATCTTTACTCTTGACTCTTCATCGGAATCACCATGAGAGCTTGAATAATATAAAATCAAAACTTGTGACTGACTGCTATTGATGTTCCTTTATCTGTGCGCATCCATTTGAAACATTGATCATTTTATATAAGCTATACGACAGAGGTGTGTCAGTGAAATAGGCCTCTGTATTGTTGATCTTGTGATTAGCAGGATCCAGTCAAGTGCACAATGTCAGCAACTATCTTTCTCTACCCTCTATACTGTGGAGGGGAAGGCTGTAGTTTCTTTGGCACTGCCTGACGCAGAATCGAGGTTTGTTCATCCTGAGTCTTCCCGCTCCTCCATTCCTGCAGGTCTCACTTTCCAGTTTTCAGACTCGCTCTTCCCACTTTTGTGAAGCTCAATGCGGGGCCCTCAGACTCACCCCTTGCTGCCAAAAACAGCCCAACTCCCTGGTCACACATTTAAGACAGAGATGATGAGAATTTCCTTCTCTCAGAGGGTAGTGAATCTGTGGAATTCCTCACTGAAGAAGCTGAGTCGTCAAGTATATTGAACGTTGAGTTACTTAGAGTTTTAATCAGTAAGAAGTTCAAGGGTAATAGGGAAGAGGCAGGAGACTGGCGTTGAGGGTTATCAGATCAACTGTGATCTAACTGAATGGCAGAGCGGACTTGATGGGCCGAAAAGCCTGCTTCATTCCTAAGACTTATGGTCTTATAGTCCAATCTGTGGAAGCCTGTGTGCGAATGTGGCTGTAAACAATAGTGCAGTTACTTATCATCTCAATGATTGCGCAATCTGAAACCATGAAGAAACATTTCACTTATAAAAAGTGTAACAACCTGACCACTACAATCATCCAAACAGTTGCATGCACATTGAGGATGTGGTTGAAGCTAGTTGAGAGAGAGTTTGGAGAAATTCTGAGATCAGAATGGAGCAGCATACAGTCAGTGACCAATGACAGGAAGGTAGAGATCATTGGACAGTATCCAAAACAGGATGTGAGCTTACAGTGTAGAGCTGGTCCACAGTGAGTGCAGCGGTGGCTGCAAGATACAGGGGTGAGAAATGACTGTTTCAGAAGTGAGCAGCTGTTATGAGTACAAGTTGTGCAGGTAACAGAAGGAGAGAATAACTTCTGTAGGCTGGAACAGTGCCTAATGAATCATTAAATTGTGTAAGGTCATCATTGCCAAAGCATAGAGTAGCAAAGCAGCAGCTGGTAGTGTGGGCAAAGGGTGGACTGAATGAACCTGGGGCAGTCAAAAACAATGCTGCGGTCTCAGCTGAGTCCAGGACTCGGGGAGACAGCCTGCTGAATTCTCCAGCAGCTGTGAAGATCCTGACATTGGCTCCCATATGGGAAACCCAAACCCACCCATGTTGTTAATGGACCAGGAACACTAATGCTAATGCTTGGGGGAAATTGGTTCCATTGGCACCATAGCAGATAGTGAGGTATAACTCCAATGAAATCAGAAATTAAAAGAAAATCTAGCATAATGACAACAATGTAATCACTTTCAACTGTGGTAAGAGCATTCTGGTTCATTAACACCCTTTAGGAAACAGAACCTGCCATCATTACCTGGCAGAGCTAGGTAATGCAACAGTTAATGGGTCAGATCTGAGTTATGCAGTCCCACCAGTCATGAATGTTGGTGACAGTTAAACTTCCAACAGTCACAATAAATTACCCCCATCCTCAATGATGGGGAAACCCAGCACATCAGTACAAAAGACCAGGCTGAAGTATTTGTATCCATTTTCAATCATTAATACTGAGTGGATGATTCATCTTGGTGTTCTCCAGAGGTCTAAAGTTTCCAATGAATTCCACTCACTTTATTTGATATCAAGAAATGGCTGAAGACATTGGATACTGCAAAGGCTATGAGCCCTGACAACTCTCCTGCAAGAGCACTGGCAACTTGTGCTCCAAAACTTGCCAATCCCCTAGCCGAGCTGTCCCGGAACAGCTCCAACCCTGGCATCTCTCCAACAATGTAAAAAGTTGTCCAAATATGTCCCATGAATAAAAGAAAAGAACAAATCCAACTCAATCAGTCACAGTCCAATCAGTCTGCTCTCCATTATCTGTAGAGTGATGAAAGGGATCATCAAATGGCACTTACAAAGGATCCACCTCTTCACTGACACTCTGTTTGGGTTCCACTAAGTCCACATGACACCCAACCACACCAGCGGGTAGGTGATGTCAAGGTACTATTTAATTGTGTATGGCATCAAGGAACCCCAGCAAAACCATAATCAATGATAATCAGGAGGAAAGCACTCCATTATTGGAGAGACACCTAACAAAAATGAAGATAGCTGTGGTCATTGGAGGTCAGTCATGTTAGTTCCAGAACATCACTGCACGAGCTCCTCAGGGTAATGACCCAGACCCAACTATCTTCAGCTACTTCATCAATGACCTTCTCTCTGTGATAAGGTCAGAGATGGAGATGTTTACTGATGATTGCACCATGTTCGGCACCATTCACAACTCCTCAGATATTGAAACACTTCTTGTCCAAATGCAGCAGGACTTCGACTACATCTAGGCTTCATCTGCTAAGTGACAAGTGATATGTGTGCCACACAAGTCTTTTTTCTCCAAAATTGCAGAAAATAACCAGACAGCCCCTTCTTTGATGTTCAATGGCATTACAATAGCTGAAACCCACACTATCAACATCCTGCGGGTTTAACATTACCTGAAACTTAATTGAACCAACCATATAAATACTGTATACACAACAGCACGTCAGAGGCTAGGAATTCTTAACCCCCAATTCTGACTCAAAATCACTTCTGCCACCCCATTGTCTATCTGCCATCTACAAAATGCAAGTCAGGTGTGCGATGTAATGTAAAGCCCTGATTGGTACTGCTGCCTATGCTTCAACCAGAACTGTAGTGGAGCAGACTATGAGGCTGCTGAAGATGCGGTTTTGCTACTTGGATGGGTTTTGGGGTGAGGGACTTCCCTCCAGCATAGCCCAGACAAGGTGTGCCACATCAGCCTGGTGTTCTGTGCTCTGCACAATTGGTGAAGGCAATGAAGCAGTCTTCCGAGGGGGAGGTTGGCAACATCAAGGAGGAGGAAGCTCTCCTTGTCTATGACAGAGCTCAGGTGTGCTGGGTGCTACAAGCCTGAGCATAGCTGGCTGACACCCAGTTCTAGTCAATGGGATATGGGTGCAGCAGGCCCTCATGGACTATAGAGCAGTCATTGGTTATGACGCCAACATTTGGTGTACGCTGTGGGGGTGAACTGCATCCTCTATTACTTCTGTTTGTATTCATTTTGATATCTGTAAATAAAAATCTCAACCTTCATTGGACAGTGATCAGGTGCTGGTCTGCAGTTGGCAATAAGGTTTACAGAGTTCTAGAAGCTTACAGATGGTGGCTGATGGGATGTAGCCAGAAGAGGCTACCTCTGTCAGATGCCGGTGGAGTAGGAAGCTCCAGCTAAAGCTCGTCCACTCTGTCCGTTCTTTATCTTCTTTTGATTTTTTAAACCCCCTTGTTTCCTCCCTTCTCTCAGCCTCTGACACCAAGGCCCAGCCCCTGACTCTTGGCCTCCGGAGCTGGGACAGTGGCCCAGAGCAGGGACGTCAGCAACCAAAGGGTCAGAGCAGGGCAAGGACAGTGGCCCAGTGCAGAGCGAGATGGCAGCGGCCCAGTGCAGAGTGAGATGGCAGTGGCCCAGTGCAGAGCGAGATGGCAGCGGCCCAGTGCAGAGTGAGATGGCAGCGACCCAGTGCAGGACTGAGACAGCAGCATTCTGGTGAGGAGCAGAATGGCAGCCAGTAGTTACATGGAGACCCCCTGCTCTGGCCTGCTGAGAAGATCCCTTGGAGAGAGCGTGTGACATTTGTCTTTTTAATGTTGCTTTTTGTTTTTCTGACTTTTGGTTATACTGTGTATAACTGTAATGTAACTGTTTTTTCCTCATTTCTCTCTTTTGTAACAAAGGATTGTACCCGGGTACTCTGGATCTAAGATGGCACCATGTGCTAAAACTGAAGAAGCTGTACCTAGGTACCTTTGTAGCTAAGATGGCATAAGTGGTGACATACAGTCGGTTCTGCTGTAATACATTAGTTGTGTTTGCATTATAGAAAATCGTGCTATAGAAATAACAGGGCCTATGCGAAAAGTGGGGTTGGGGCAGACAACCAAAAAATATCACTCAAAATCACTCAAAAATCACTCAAAAGCCTAACCCAAAGGATAGCACTGTTTGAATAAATGTTTAATTAATGAAATTAGTTACCTTGAAAAAATGCCAAGATGACTTGATGAGGGAGGAGGTTTTCAGGTTCCTCTGTTGTTAATATAGGGACATTAAAAAAAAAGCAAAAATCACGGAGTACTGTACCTCTCACAGAAAGCACTTCATGATAAAGTCTACAAAGTGATCACATGATGCCAGCGCAGACACTCTTTCTGTGCTAACATTGCGCGTGCTCAGGGCAAATCCTGCAAAACGATCATGTGATGTCGACACATAGTCCTGAGCACACCAATGGAATTGTGTTATAGCCAAGACAAGTTCGCATTTTAGAAATAATGTTCCCCTATTCGTCAGTCGCGTTATAGTGAATTCGTGTTACTGGAGCATGCGTTATAGCAGAACACACTGTATAAACTGTTCACAGTACTCATTTGAGGACACGTGATAATAAAGCTAATTCAGTTCAATTCATTCAATTCAAGGGCAGGAAAGCTGTGTGGCCTGGTGGTTAGTCAGTAACTGAGGCAACAAGGTGGAGCTGCTTGTGCCAGGAGGTGTCAGCCATGCCAGCCATGGGTCACGATCAGCCTGTGTTTGGAGCTACTGCACCATTTATATTACCAATGAAGGACAACTTTGCAATGCAAATGCATAAAGATAACACTTGCACCGGAGATGTTGGCCTTCTATGACATATGCGTGGTGTGCTCTTCCGGCTACATCCAGTGGTCATGTCAGTCCAGCAATAGACAAGAAGGGTGCTATAGGGGAGGGGTATGTAATGAGGTGAGGTTGAGGCATTATGGTGAGAGATCTCATTAGACCTCATGGAGAGAAACCCTTTGTGTATCTGGGTGAAATTGACATTTAGTGAAAATATTGCATGATTTAGCCGCATGGAAACATGAGGACTGAGGGGAAATCCCTCTTTAAGAGTACAATGGATGGAGGAACAATTTATCATCGCTATGGAGGGACATTGAGCCTCCTCCTCTGATGGTCACGTGGTCTGCCATAAGGGAGGCCACCTTAAGTGAGTTGGCATCCTCCGAAATGGCACAATTGGCAGGGAAATACATCAACCATCCCAAAATGAATAGGGATTTTAATTGTCTCATTGGCTCTGGCAAGAAGCAGCCAAGCATGGGAAAGTACCCTAGAAACAGAAATGCATCACTGGAAGCCTTCATGATAAGCAGTTGACATCTGCAGGACTTGGGAGAAACAGCCCAGAACATCCAATAGTGCATTCCTCCCTAAGTACTGCACCAGAGAGTCAGTCTAAATTTTGTGTTCATATCTCTGGTGTGGAATTTGAATCCAAAATTCAGCAGCTAAAGTGTGATCACTGAGCCAAGGCTGAACCTGTCATTGTTAACTGTTGAATTTGCTAATTTCCTAGATTTTTCAAAATCATCATCATCATTTTTTTTGCTACAGTGCCACTTATGTCATAAATTGTCTTCTGTGTGTTTTGCATGAAGATTTTATTTAGCACTTCTTACTATTCCTTGATTTCTTCGTTAGACCCAAATGTTTCAGCATCTTTTCTGAACTGAACCAGTCAAAAAAAAATGTAAATTAGAAACAGTGGCACTCCTAGCACTGATACCAGGGGGGTCCTATAATAAAACTGATCTAATTGACATTCAGAATTTAGCTGCCCTATCCTGGATTCTTTAAATATTAAACCCATTTTTTAAAAAAAATGTTATGTCTAACTTGTTTATTGGAATGTTATTATTGTGCAAGTAGCTTTCCATTGTAAGGAAAATTGATGACAAAAGTTTTCCAGATTTATTTCAGCAATATTACTAGCCTCTTTTCAAGGCAGTTGGTATTAGGTTTGTATTTATTCTGTGTACTGTTTTGCCAATAACGTGTCTTTCCTTCAAAATTTTATGACAGCATAAAACCTGCATCAAGGAAAAATGCATAACACAACCGTTTATGTGAAATGACAGTCTAAATGTAACAGTGCTATATTGAATTATTGCAGGAAAGACCACGGATGTCACAACCCTGCATATACCATATGTATATAACATCTTTATTATTAGGTCACTGAGGGCATCACTCATCTGGAGAAATGCAGTGATTGTAAAGAAAATATTCTGTGGGGAATATGTTGCAGTATTTTTTTTAATCATGCTAATCTGGTTAACAGATGCCTGACAACAGCAAAAATTGTGTCAGCTGATTATTTGCCGTAAATTGCCAACTTTCAAATGATATTTCAAAAAAATTATGAAAAAAGGAGATACTTGCAAATTGTTGAATTAACATAATCATTGGTGAAGGTTTCTGGCAAAAGACATAATGTAATATTGAGCACAGCACAGTGAAACATTGCATTGTGAATCTAATTATTTCTTTCCACTACCACTTGGTAAGATATAATGCCTATCAATGTTCAAGTGATCCACAGTACATGTACTTTGCTATAATTTACTGCAATGTAGAAAGAAAGACAAAGCTTTTTGCCATGGCAACTGGAACTCAGGGGAGCAACCTTGTATACCAAACAACGGACCATATGGGAATACAAGAACAAAGCAAAATGTTATCCTGCAAATATGTTAGCTGGTTAATTGATTTGGGAATGAATAATATACCAGCATGATTGCCCAAACATGACTCTTTGTGAACATAGCAGAGTTTTACATTTAGTCCTCAATAATCCTCCAATAACAAAAAGGAACTTGAAGTGAACATTAAAATTTAATAATATAGCCCCTTTAAATATTTAACAACAACTCAAAGGTCTCAGCTTTCTTCACCCAGCATGATGTCCTGTTTCTACTGTCTTTGTGCAAATTAGCATTCATTAAAAAACCTCCACCTGGTCATAATGCTGCATATAAAACCAAAGTATTTGTTTGGGATGTAAATTATTTTGATCATACGTGAAGACATTTTAATATTTTGTGAATATTGGCTAACCATTTATTCTGATATTTTAAACTTTGAAACTATATGGCTAATAATTCACATATTATGTGTGTGTGTGTGTATGCGCGTGTGTGTGTGTGTGTGTGTGTGTGTGTGTGCATCTGTCTGTCTATCTGTGTTTTTTACACAAGATGCAAAAGTTTTATAAATCATTTTAATAGTGTCTGAAGTTTGGCGATAGCCTGGTTAGCATCATCAGAGGAGCGAGAAATTGGATTGAGAATAGAATTGTCATTATAATAAAAAGGAACAAGACAAGTGAATAAGAAGTTCAGAGATAACAAGGTGTAGAGCTGGATGAACACAGAAGGCCAAGCAGCATCAGAGGAGCAGGAAAGCTGACGTTCGGGTCTAGAACATTCTTCAGAAATTCAGAAATAAGAAGTTCAATTATTTTAGGCATACTGTTTACATGCGTGTTGGAATCACCTTAGGACTGAGTATTACATAACACTGGAGTGACTGAAGGGCAGTGTTCAGCCCAACCATATTGTACTGGTGCTCATGTCTCAACCTTTTACATCAAACTCTATCAACGTATCCTTCTCTTTCTTTCAATCTCGTGTGCTTTTCTTGCTTGCCTTTAACTATATCTGTACTAGCCACCTCAACAATCTGCAGGACCCTTGAGGCGCTACTCTCAACTACATTGAAGAAAGAATTATCTGGCCATGAAAAAATGTCCAGGCTATTGTATCTGAGGTATTGAAACTGACAATTAGTCTATTCTCTGCAATTATTAAAATGTTACTTCTGATTCCCAAATTAGTAAGGTATTTGCATAGTGGCCATGTTACTATAATAAAGAATCAGAGGCCTGTACTAAACATCCAGTGACATGAATTAATCTTACTGACTGTGATCAAATCCCTGGACTGGAACAGCACCTACCCCAGACTGAAATTGGACCAACTGCTTGACTGAAAGTGGCCAACCCCCAAGATTTGAAATGGCTGAGCCCCTGAAGTGACAATGGTGTTCCCCTCTGACGACCAGAGTGCAGTTTGACTCAACTAACTATGCCTTCCCTTTCCCATTCACTTCTCACTGTGCTCCCCATAGCCATTCACACTTCAACATGGACTGTTTGCTGTGAATGCTGCAGGCACATAGACATCTCTGATACTGATGTAGCACTGTACCTTCAGTACCATGCATTCCCCTTTTTCATTGACACATAATTGTTCCCTACAGTGATAAAATACTGTCTTGCCTTCTATGTTAAGTAGCATCTCTGAGACATCGGCTGCTGGCTGACCGTCTGTGCTACACTGCCACTCAGATGCAGAATCTGTTGCAGTACCATTCTCCAATTGGGTTCTGTGATGGTCTGGGGAGATATCTTGCCTTTGAAATGCTTCCTGTGCTTAATTCAACACTAATAACAATAAACATTGGTAAAGTTTTGCTAGAGGCCAACACAAAGTAATCAGCTGTACTGGAGGCTGAAGATCAAGTCAACAAGTACGCATTTGGTATATACAACCGATTATCTCAATTTTGTAAACGTTCATTGGAAAGTCAAACGTAATTCCAGCAATTTGGGTTTTAATGCTGATGCATGCAAATAGGCTTCTCACCATCTCTTGCTGAGCAATTTGACTCGCCTTCTGAGGTGGGAAGACATTTTGCTAAAGTTTGTCACACTAAAGGAAAGCTGACTTTTGGATCCTAGCCCAATGAAATCATCATGCCCATCATATTCTCATACCTCCATGAGCAAAAAGCCCATGCCCTTTGGATGATGTTCTTTCAACCCGAGGTGTGACACTGACCCACCATCTACTCGTAAGGTTCTGGGTCATGTTTTATTTCTTAGTGCCACTGTCACATTTTATCACGTAACGTACATAAGGAAGTTGACACCTTTGTTTCTGTGACTCAGGGCAGTCAAGAAAATTCTTCTTCAGATATTGATAAGGAGAATCAGACCACTAGAAGTTCTGAATATATTATCTCAAATGGAGAGCTTTTCCTGATGCTTCAAACGAAGGAGGTAAACAAAGATACTGAAAGATTTTGGAGCAAGTCACTTCCTTTAGCTGACTGATGATGCACACTGGTTTTCCAGGCGTATTAATGAAGAAAAAAATACATGGAGGTTTGCATGTGTGACAATACTGTGGTTTTAAGAGGAATGTTTTGTCCTGATTTCTTTTCAAGACAGAGATTGAGGAACAGGCGTCGAGCAGTCCAAGAGAAGATAAACAATTTGTGAAGCCTTGGGTGCCTTTTTTAAAGTTGGAACAAAATAGAACCAGCTGAGGGGGTGTTGTCATTCTCCCACCCACAGAACCAGGATTTTTAGTTTTATCAGTTGCTTTTGGGGTCTTGAAGAAGTGAAAGCTTTTCTTTCCCTCTCTCGGTTACAGTCAAAAACTGGGGATTCTCTGCCTACTACAGAAGGTGCATGTGAGACAATCTGTTTTCTGAATTTGCCTTTTGCCAAGTGTGTGTTTATGGGATCCTACTATATTGGAACAGTTAATTAGTTATAGTTACTGTACTAGTTATTGTATCTATTATTCTGTTAAGCTTTTCAATAGAGTTATGTTATTTCAATTCCTTCTTTCTTTTGTTATATCTTAACAATAGCGGACGAATTAAATGTGTTTTGCCTTAAATCCGGTAGTTTAACCAATTGAATTGCATCTGGAATGCAACACCTTCCATTTACCTTTAAATTAAGAAAAAAAAATAGGATCTAGACTATCTTCTGAATATTTTGAAGGGTTTGGTCTGGTCCATAACACATGGCAGTTATGAACAAGTCCAATTATACAGAGTTAGATTAAAGAGTAACTCAATGGCAAAGTTGTGATTGCAATAGCGAAACAAATCCCTATTAAAAAAATGATTTTAACTTCTTGAAATGACCTGGATAATTCAAAAATATTGGCCCTACCAACAGCGGTGGAACAATCAGATGTGATTAAAGAAACTGAGATGCTCTAGCAGAAACATGGTGAACTTTTTCTAATTGTATTGTAACTAGTTGTCAGATCCATAGAATTATAAAGAGAAAGATAATTCTATGATAAAAGGAGATTACTTGGTAATTCAGTTATCTGATAAATTGCAATCTGAAAGGAGTGGCTCAGTGATTAGCACTGCTGCCTCACAGTGCTAAGGTGCCAGGTTTGATTCCACCCTGGGGCAACTGTCTGTGTGGAATTTGCACATTCTCTCCATGTCTATGTGTGTTTCCTCACAGAATGAAGGCAAGGAGAATGAGATTAACATGTCTAGCCCATTTTTTTTAACAGAAATAATACAACAATTGGTCCTGAATTGAGTTATACTGAGCAACGTACTCAAGAATTGTGTCAAAATCAACACCTGAGTGTTATTACTTGAAGGACAAAGAACTAACGAAGCAATGAAGACAATCTCATATACCAGCTGATTAAGGAATAGACAGTGCACACCTAAGTATCATAACAAAATGTTGTGATTGGTTCATGAAATTTCATTGACAGAACACTTAAGGAAGTGGAAACACTCAACCATCTACAAAACATGTGTCTTTAACCCCAATGCCAGCTTTTAAAGAACTTCTTAACAGGAACTTAACAGATTGTGCAGGATCGTTCCCTAAAATCAGGAATAGCAACCAGTATCTTTTGAAAATTTCTGATGCTTCAGCGAGATTTCCCGAAGTGATACCTTTAGGAAAAACATTGCACAAATGGTAACAGAAAAACTAGTTCAAATTGTTATAATATATGGATAAACTAAAGAAATACAATCTGATCAAGGTTCAAATTTTATGTCACAAATATGCAATGAAATGATAGCTTGTTTGTGAATAAAATAATTTATATCTTTGACCTATCACCTACAATCTCAAGATACATTGGAAAGATGGCATCAAACTTTGAAAATCATGATTACTACTTATTGTCAAGAATATCCTAATGAGTGGGATAAAGGAATTCCCTTGTAACTGGTTGCCATAGGGCTGCTCCCGATTAGTCCGTGGGATTCTATGCTTTTGAACTGATATATGGACATGAGATGAGTAGACTACTTAAACTGATCAAAACAAAATTAATAAACCAATACTCAGGGAGCAGAAAAGTAGGACAGACAAAAAAGCCAATGTTCAAAATTTTGCTGCTGGAGACAAGGTGTTGGTATTGTTATATATTTCCTAGAGACTTGTCTTAAAAGCAAAGTTTTCTAGACCTTACTAAACCAAAAAGGAACTCAATGATGGGAATTATCCAGTGGGTACTCCACGCAGGAGGAAAATTCAATAAGAATGTCATGTTAATATATTAAAGATTATGGTAGTAAAAACTGATATTAAAAATTATAGCAGGGAGGATAGTCAGGAGGAAAGTGTATTTACAATAGTGAAAGAAATGGGGACTAAAATGAAAACATCAGAAGTATTGGAGAATGAATCAGGAATGAAAAGTTCAGATGTTAAATTGAATAAAATGGAGGACTTAAGATGTTGAATCACATGGTATCTTACAGGATCATTGTTGATCTACTTGTGGTCTCAGCTATATTTTCCTGTCTGCACTACATAACCATTCATTGCCTCATCTATCACAAATCTATCAAAATCTGACGCTTCAATTATGTATGACAGACTGATTGCAAGTTTTGAAACAAATCTCTCTCCCATTCTCACCACTTAACATTAAGCAGATTGTGAGTTAAATTTTCCTGTTTTTTTAAACAGAGGATTTCCCCACTCCCTCTGTTTATAGATTCCGACTTTGCAAGAACCACAGCAACAATGTAGTAAAGTTATATCTGAAATAGGGTTTGTTTCACGCACAATTCAACACAGGCAAATACGTCACAACACAGGGACACTTACAAATATGTTCAAGATAAGATGCTACCAAGGCGCAGTGGGGAAAGACCATGGTCTAAGGTCTTTCTGCCAAAGTACAACAAGGGTCTGTTCAGTTATCAGGCCCTCTAGTTGCCTCAATGTGTGTAAATACTATCCTGCATGAGTCAGAAATGCCTTTGGATTTTGCAACTGCAGGGAATGTCAAATTCCAATGTTGGTTTTGCACGATACACAAAAACTGTGCTGAACTCCTTTCATACCTACAAATATAGATCAAAGTTTTTTTATGACTAAAGTATATTTTGCAATTAAAAAAAACACAAGATAGAATTGGAAATGATAAGGAGACTATTCAGGTGGTAACAACTTAAGTACAAAGCAATTGAGAAATGCCAGTTTACCAATGTCTTTGCTTTTAAGATTGAGTCCAAAAGTACAAAACTGGAGTTAGCAGTCTGAAATCACTTTGTGGGGGCTGAATGATTGGTTAGGCAACAGTTGAGAATTCAACAGTTTCTTCTCTCTAAAAATGTAAACATTCTTTTGAGGACGGTTTGCTGAAATATAACTTCAGCTTCACTGTTTTGATGAAAGAAACTTTTGCCTGTAGAAAACACAAATTTTTAAAATAGGCCAGAGGCTTTTCCTTTCTAAACCAGAGTTAGGGGATATAAAGGAACCTTATATTTTCGGAAGATTTTGTATTGAGCAGTACTGATCCCAAAATTTTCTGAAAGTCAAAATTGTATTAAGTTAAAAGACAGTTGGAATCTGTACTGAGGGAGATAGAGCAAGCCAGGGAGAGAAGCAATAGCCATCAAGACAAAAGCTTGGAGTGCAGGTAGCCAATTGTGCAATGCAGAAGTCATTAGCACACCTTGTAAAGATGGGTGTAATTTGCTCTGCTACTGTGTAAGGGTTTTTCTTGGAGATGCTTATCTCTTTAATAGACCTTAGTACAATAGTCAGCATTCCAGAGCCATCAGAAGGTATATGGGGTATCAATTATCTGGCTGACATTGACTATGAGAAGTTCCGAAAGGTAATGGATAAGTCCAATCCCATTATAGTAGGAACCATCTTTATTGGGCTGTTTAAAGTGCTTTTAAAACTGTCACTAAAATTGCGCATGGATATGTATTAAAACTGTTTTGACTCCATTTATGGCACCATATCCCTGGTTTTACTCTTCATTACAAGCAGTTTTGAGTACAGAAACAATAAAGTCTTCACTACAGTTGTACAGGGCGTTTGTGAGCCCATGTCCTGAGTATTATATACAGTTGTGGCCTCATTACTAAGAAAAGAAAAACTTGACAAAGAAGGAGCGCAGCAAATGTTCACCAGGCTGATTCCTGGGAATGGCGGTCTGGTCATGTGAAGAGTTTGGGTCAATTGCATGTTGTCCGTGCGTTGCACACTTTAACCAGTTTAACCAACATTAAAAACAACTTGCCCAAGTGTTCTTGTCAGTGAGGCAGACAAAGAATTTGGTTTGTGGTTCAACTTGATTTTATTAACAAAATATTCCTTATTAAAACCATTGTGTGAGCATTTCCCAAATTCCTACAATATTTACTGTCTATCCAGCTCTATCTGTCTGAGAAAGGCTATTACCTGCCACGATCCACGTGTTTGAGATGGGCCATGGGAACCTCCTTCCTCTCCAACAAAGGGCTGGCTCTCTTCCACGAAGGTGGGTCTCACAGATCAGGACCTTCTCTTGGGTCTTCTGCCATAGGTGTTGCTGTGAGTCTTTAGTGAGGGAGTAGCTTCCAGACATGTGTTTTTATCCCCCTCACATCAGACTTTCCAAAATGTTCTTTGGTCTTTGTCTAACAGGGACGTGAGCTGGTTTCAAAGCATCCAATGGGGTTGTACTAACACCCTTCACTGTTCCTGTGCCACAGAGGTGTAAAGTGCATGTCCTCAGGCATTATCTGGAAGTTAATGTGCCAGAAAGTCTGATTGATACCTATACAATACACAACCCTTGGGCTGGTTGGAACTGAATCCCCCTGAACTTTTGTGAACTCTTTGATCTTGGTTTCCACTGTTCTCAGTAGCCAATAGCTGCTGGTTTCTGTTTAATTTAGTTTGGCCAATTTTCTATTAGGATTTCTCCAGCTGTGAATCAATTTAGAGTAGCCAATTTTGGGCCCATAGTTGCTTGGCAGTCCCTCCTGCCGATCATGTATAACATCTTGTGAAAATGGGATCACAGGTTGAAACCATGCTTTCGTGCAGGCACATATCAAGTCTCAAACAGATATCCAAACTCTTTGAGTACCTAGGTTATCCATTGTACATAGACAACAATACCCTATATACAAAAGATCTCCCTTACGCACATCAATATGCTTATCAGTCCTATATACAAGTAACATAAGACATAAATCGAGAAATAGCCACTACTTGCTATCCCTCAAGCTGCTATGGCTATTGGCTGCTCTCAATAGAGTAAAAATTAAACCGTGCAACAATTTACAGTCTTTTCATGACTCAGTCCAGGTTCATTAATTTCTTGGCTCCGTTGTAGGAGCATAGAGTCCATATTTAGTTTCTGGATGAGTTTCTTCTTCCTGCAGATGAATTTAACCATCAGGATGGTGAAGTAGATCAACATAAACAGGACAAACAACACAGCCGGTGTATCTGCACATTTGACCCCCAGTCCCAGAAGCCATTCCACCAATTTGGCACTTTGATTTCCCTGATACCACTTGGAATTTGGTCTGTCCACTGAATAAGAGTAGCAAAATTTTTATGTGCATTTGTCAATTGTGTCCGGACCCGCTGTAATTTTTCTGGTAGAAGTTCAGTGCCAGTATCATTCTTCTCCCAATAATTCCCTCAAGTTTGTCAGAGTTCATCATGGACATTGACAAAGATCTCACTCCTCTCGTGGATGTCTGTGAGCTCAATTGGCCTACCCTGGTTGATTTGTGTGGCTTAATACAAAAGGTGGTGTTTTGGATGTTGCATTGGAAGGTCTCATACTGGGAGTGTTAGGGAAGTTGTGATGCAGTAACTCCCCTTCCTCTAAATGCTACCCTGGGGATATCTGTGTTCAGGCTCCATATCTCTACAATACAATTTAGAACAGCATCTGTCTGAAAACCACACAAGCCATGTTCATTTGAATATATCGGGTAGGGGCACACAATTATTTCATTTGTCTGCTGACATTTATCCACAGTGGTACCTCCCAGTCTTCCCTCTTTCTGAACAGCGTATAGAATGGTGCCAGCAAATTCTAACCATATTCCCTTCAGATAATGTTGGCATTTCCCACCTTGAAGATTTGTAACCCATTTTGATTTTGCATTATGATGAGGATTCCCAGTACCATCCCTATGGCCTTTCCTGGGCTTCCCTTATAATCGTCATTAAACCAGACGTTGGTCAGTTGCCATAATTGACAACTTGAAATATCAGGGTGTCTCTTCCTGCGGAACAAGTGCTGTATCGGCTTGTCACTGAATCCAAGACAGGACCTATCCTTGCTTAGCCTGCCCAAGGTTCTCCCTCAACTGTTCAATCATCCACTGCCCATAGATGCTGCACAGGTTCCGATTCCGTTTTCTATTGTCATCACTTATCTTGGCCAGATGATCTCAGTTTTAGTCCTGGCTTCCTTTTCTAACACCTTTAACAGGAGTTGTTCTGCCTGAATTTCTCTTATTCCCCTCTAAGTATCTTGCTGGATGTCCCAGTTAATTTTATCCAAGTTAAATTTGCTGTTTAATTTGCTGAGTTAAAAGTTTGAGCTTATTATCCAAATTAGCCAGATTGAGGAGATTCACAGTGGGCACTCCTGCTCTGTTAGCTGTTAGAGTCATAGAGTCATACAGCATGGAAACAGACCCTTCGGTGCAACCAGTCCATGCTAAACATAATCCCAAAAAAAACTAGTCCCACCTGCCTGCTCCTGGCCCATATCCCTCCAAACCTTTCCTATTCATGTACTTATCCAAATGTCTTTTAAACATTGTAATTGTACCCACACCCACCACTTCCTCAGGAAGTCTATATCACACACAATCCAGCTTCTGTGTAAAAAATTTGTCCCTTGTCTTTTTTAAATCCCTCTCCTCTCATCTTAAAAATGTGTCCTGTAGTCTTGAAATCCCCATCATAGGGAAAGGACATCTACCATTAACTTTATCTATACCCCTCATTATTTTATAAACTTCTATAAAGTCACCTCTCAACCTTCTATGCTCCAGTGAAAAAAGTCCCAGCCTATCTAACCTTTCTTTATAACTCAAACCTTCCAAACCTGGCAACATCCTGGTAAATCTCTTCTGAACCCTCTCCAGCTTAATAATATCCTTCCTATAACTGGGCAACCAAAACTGGACACAATATTCCAGAAGAGGCCTCACCAATGTCCTGTACAACCTCAACATGACTTCCCAACTCCTATACACAAAGGACCGAGCAATGATGGCAAGTGTGCTAAAGAACTTCTGTAACCATCGGTCTATATGTGACGCAAACTTAAAACAAATATGTACCTGAACCCCTAGGTCCCTCTGTTCTACAACACTACCCAAGCCCCCACCATTAATTGTATAAGTCCTACCCTTGTTTGTTCTTCCAAAATGCAATACCTCGCATTAATCCAGATTGAACTCCATCTGTCATTTTTTAGCCCATTCACTCATTTGATCAAGATCCCTTTGTAATCTTAGAAAACCTTCTTCACTGTCAACTATGCCACCAATTTTGGAGTCGTCCGCAAACTCACTAACCATGCCTTGTATATTCTCATCCAAATCATTAATGACAAACAAAAGAGGACCTAGAACCAATCCCTGTGCCTCTGGGTGGCATGGTAGCTCAGTGGTTAGCACTGCTGCCTCACAGCAACAGGTACCTGGGTTCAATTCCACTGTCAGGCAATTGTCTGTGTGGAGTTTGGACATTCTCCCCATGTCTGCGTGGGGTTCCTCCGGGTGCTCTGGTTTCCTCCCACAGCCCAAAGATGTGCAGGCTAGGTGGATTGGCCATGCTAAATTGTCCTGTAGTGTTCAGGGATGTGTAGATTAGGTGGGTTATAAGGGGATGGGTCTCGGTGGGATGCTTTGAGGTTTGGTATGGACTTGTTGGGCCAAAGAGCCTGTTTCCACACTGTAGAGATTCTATGAAACTGTTGGTGACAGGCCCCAAGTTCAAAAGTACAACCCTCCTGCCAAATCATTCGACATATTCTTATTTTACTCCACCCCGCTGGCCTGGATCTGGTCGCTCCCATGTCAATCCTTGTTTTCTGTCCTAATAGCCGATAGGTCAAAGACAAATATTAGTATTAGAATTAGAATTAGAATTAGAGTTAGAATTAGGTTTTATTATTATGCGTACTGAAGTACAGGGATATAGGAGTTCAGTAAAAAGTTTACAATTTCGCTATTCACAGCACCATCTTAGGTACAAGGTACCTAGGTACAACATCTTAGGTAAACAGTAAGAAAATAAAGAAACAAGTTAGAAGTTCAACATTACAGTTCTTGTCAGAATAAACTTGCAAATAAGAAATAAAGTTTAAAGTTCCAAATTACAGCCTTTCTTTAGCCATGGGCCTACAGTCAGTCCACACTGGCTTTCTCCATGAGGACTCAATCTCTCTCCTGGGCTGCACTCAGTCTTTCGATCCCCTTTTCTGAAGTTAGGAAGGGTACCACTCTGACTAATGAATTCTAGGTGTTAACCAAACATCCCATTTCTGAACATCTTTTTGTTGAAAAACCCCACTAGTCATCCATGGTACCTGTGCTCTGGTAGCAGTAATCTAAGCTCCCAGTTATCTTCTTATACACAACCTAAACACCCTGAGAGATAGTAGGATCTGCCAATGCTGGAGTCTGAGATAACAAGGTGTGGAGCTGGATGAACGCAGCAGGCCAGGCGGCATCAGAGGAGCAGGAAAAGAAGGGTCCAGACCCGAAGGATCGGCTTTCCTGCTCCTCTGATGCTGCCTGGCCTGCTGTGTTCATCCAGCTCCACACCTTGCTCACCCAAACATCCTGAATTTGTTGAGATGGATCCACAAAACTTCATCCTCACATTCACCTGAGTTTTTTACAGACAGTGTGAATGTGTAAGGCCGCTAACTCTGTTTTCAGTTCAGAAGAGTCTAGGCAAGCTTTTGTTCTAATTCAATTCATAAAACACAAGGGTTGATTTTAAAATAAGTTTGATTTCCCTCCCAGGAATTGAATGCAGGTCCAGGAACAAGTTATCTCAGCAGATGGATTTAGTTTGTGAAACTTCCAAACCAAGAGAGTTTTATTAGAAATATGCAGGTTATTAGAACTGAGAAGGTTTAGGTTTTCAGATTTGCACAAAGTTCACATTGACAAATTGTAAAAAGGCTTATCAAATTGCCCCACATTTCATAGCAAAGAAACTGTAAGTTGTCAGTCAAGTAGAATACTTCAGGAATTAAGATTGACGTATAATTTCTCTAGACTTGAGTCTCTGTAAGAGATGGTGTAAGTAAACATGTTGAAACTTTGTTTTGCTGTGTGTTTTAAGATCATTCTAACTGTTTTCTATATTTAGAAAGTCAGATGGGTTTTTTTTTACTATTCTTTTGTGCAATAAAATTCTGTACTGTTTTAAAGACAATCTACAGCCTCATTTGAATTCGTTTCAGTGACTAACCACCAGGGTAGCTTTAAGCAAGGTTTCATTCTGGCATTTGACTTGTCCTGCAGTACCATCAGCTGGGATTATAACCATAATTATAAATTAGTGTTGTTGTACAGTAAAAAGGAGTCTTGCCTTCCATCTTGGCAAATCTGACCTTTTTTTATTGCTGACGCTGATTAAGAAAAATTGGAAATATTTAAAACCTCAGCCATATGACTTGAGCAGCACTAAACCATGAACAAAGTTATACATTTTAGAAATAAAAGCTACAAAATAATATTGTGGGGTCCATTCAAAAGTCATCTTCTAATGAAGGCACACGCTACACTGAAACTAATTTTATAGAGTATCGATTTACATGGCAAATTGTATTGTGGAGAAATAATGTCAGAATAAACTATGTATCCTTTCTGTTCACAATAATGTTTAATTGTAAACAGGTATCTTTAAAATCTTGCCATCAGTTGAAATATTTCTTAGTGGAGCCTGGTAGACTGAAACTTAATGAAACCAAATGTCCTCTGTTGGCTTCAGGCAGATTTCTCTTTAGCAGCCACTGGCCACAGTTACAGGCTGCAGAGCAAACTTGCCTATGTGAAGCCAGATGCAAATCATGTTGTTTTTATTTTAAAACATAGCCTTCTGGCTTTTGCTGCACTCTCAGTTAACCAATGAGCAAAGAGAGAAAGACAGCTCGTAGTCTGTTTGTAACCTGCTTAAAAATGTGCAGTTCTGTGATGGATGAGCCTTATAGTTGGGCTGAACATAACGTATTTCCTTCAACAAAACATCAACTATAAGTCTAATCCTACAATTTAATAAATTGATCCTTCAGTACACAGAAACATAGAATACAGGAGCAAGAATAGGCCACTTGACCCTTCGAGCCTGCTCCACCATTCAACATGATCATGGTACTTGGTACCTTGTTCCCGCTTTCTCCCTGTACCCTTTGAGCCATTTGAGCAGAGAATTCCATAGACTGACCACTCTCTGGGTGAAGAAATTTGCCCTCATCTCTGACCTAATTGGCTTATCCCTTATCCTTAGGCTGTGACTCCGGTTCTGGACTCCCCAGTCATTGAAAATACTACCCTTCCTGCATTACACTGTTTAATCTTGTTAGAATTTTATAGACTTTCATGAGAAGCCCCTCATTCTTCCAAACTCCAGTAAAAATAGTACTAACTGATTCAATCTCTCCTTTTACTTCAGTCCCACCAAGCCAGGAATCAGTCTCGTCAGCCTTTGTTACACTCCATGCATTTGCAGAACTTCCTTCCTCAGATCAGGAGACCAAAACTGCACTAATACTCCAAGTGTGATCTTGTCAATGCCCTGCACAGCGCAGCAAGACATCTTTGCTCCATTATTCAAGTTCTCTTGGTATACAGACCAACATCCCTTCTTCACCATCAGCTTCACCTGCATATTTACTTTCAGTGACTGGTGTATGAGGACACCCAAGTCTTGTTGCACCTCTCCTTTTCCCAATCCATTCAGATAATAATCTGCCTTCTTCTTTTGCTACCAAAGTGGACAACCTCATTTTTATCCACTCAGAGATAGTAGGAACTGCCGATGCTGGAATCTGAGATAACAAGGTGTAGAGCTGGATGAACACAGCAGGCCAGGCAGCATCAGAGGAGCAGGAAAACTGACGTTTCAGGTCTGGACCCTTCTTCAGAAATGAAGGGTCCAGACCCGAATCGTCAGTTTTTCTGCTCTTCTGATGCTGCCTGGCCTGCTGTGTTCTACCAACTCCACACCTTGTTATCTCATATTTATCCACATTGTACTGCATCTACCATGCATTTGCCCACTTACTTAACCTATCCAAATCACACTGAAGCTTCTCCGCAACCTCCTCACAGCAGACCCTTCCGCCCAGCTTTGTGTCATCTGCAAAATTATGGATGTAACACAGTGTTTCTCTGTGAATAGCTGGAGTCCAAGCACTGATCCCTATAATACCTTACTAGTCACTGCCTGCCACTCAGAAAATGACCCATATATTGCTATTCTTTCTTTCCCTGTCTGCCAACCAGGTCTCAGTCAATTTCAGTAAAATACCTCTAATTCCATGTTCTTTAATTTTACATACTATCTCTTTTGTGGGACTTTGTTGAAAGCCTTCTGAAAATCCAATTAAACCACATTCATTGGCTTTCCCTTATCCATTCCTCAAAAAATTTCAATGACTTCCTCTTTGCAAATCCATGCCAATTCTGTCCAATGTTAACACTATCTTTCAAGCACTCCACTATTATGTCTTTTATAATGGGCTGTAGGTTTTTTCCCACTAACAATGTCAAGCTAACCAATCCATAATTTGTTGTTTTCTCTCTGCTACACTTCTTAAATAATGGAGTTAAATTACTTACCCTCCAATCCGAGGGAACTGTTTCAGAATCTAGAGAATTTTCAAAGAAGACCAGTAGCATACCTACTATGTCTAGGATCACATCCTAAAGTACTCTGGAATGAAGGTTATCAGGTCCTGAGGATTTATCTGCCTTTAATCCTGTTAATTTCCAAATGCTTTTTTTCACTAATCTTAATTTCGTTTAATCCCCCTTTCCCATTAGACCCTGTGTTCCCCCATATTTTTGTATCTTTCTGTGTAAAATAGAACTAGGTACTCCCCATTATAAATTCCCCTGTTTCGGACTGTAGGGGACATATATTTGTCTTTATTAATTTTTTTTCTCTTCACATACGTTTTGTACTATCAGTTGGTATGTTGCTTGCAAGCTTACTCTTATACTCTATTTTCTCCCCTCTTAATCAGTCTCTTTGTCTCCCTTTGCTGGAATATAAACTGTTCCAAATCCTGAGGTCTGTTGCTTTTTTTGGTCAATTGGTATGCCTTGTCCTTGGATTTAATACTGTCCTTAATTGCCGTTGTTAGCCATGATTTGACAGTGTTCCTATACCCTAAGGGCTGTAATGATTCAGAAAGGCAGTTTTCCAGGGCAATAGGGATGCATAATAAATGTAGGCCTAGCCAATGCTGCCCACATCCCTTAACAGAAAAAAAGTCCAAATTTTGCAAAGGGACCTAAATCCCTTGCCCTCATTAATGCATGTTTAGATGACCACCAGCATAGCCTGAATGGCCCAGCTCAATTTTGACCTAAATATTTTTCCTTAGAACAGGTTGCTGGCTCCTAAAATTGACTCATATTGATTCCATTTTACACCTGTATAATTTGAACGCCAAGACGATAAGTACCTAATTGCTCATTCATTGTCAAATAGTGTTTCGCAACTTCTGGGCAAAAAAATACCTCATGTACTACAGACTGAAGTGGCAAACTGATGCCTTGTGCCACTCTCCCTCTGCCCACTACACTGCCAGCCACTTACCCTGCAGTTCCTTGTGCTAGAAGCAGCTGATGTAATGTCAGGATCCTGAACTTGGCAGCAAAACAAATGTGAACTGCAAGCTGGACCTTGGATGAGTGCTACTTAAGGCCCAGGTAACCTGATTGCAGATAAGTTCATTCTTTGGAACTGTTATGATTGCAATGATTAGGGAAGTACTCCAAATTATTTTGGAGATTTTGTGGTGATTCTTGTATTAATTTTTAAAGATGCCCCTACTAACTCTAGGAGTACTCCAAAAGAGTAGGATGGCTGTTCACACAAAGGCTATAACAAGGTGTGAAGGTGTTGTGGCAGTGCCTCTGGAATGGCAGCACCACCAGGTAGATGGGCCAAAGGCTGCAGGGAATTTAAGAACAATGTGATGCCCTCTGCCATCTTGGAGCTATTTCCTCTCTGCTCTTTCATGTGCCCAGCATCCTTGTGTGATGATGCCATTCATGGCTTCCTGTATCCTGCCTCAATTAGCTCCTCATCTGCATCTGTGCTCATTTGACATCCCACGCTCTATGGCAAATACACCATCCTTTCTGCTGGCCTAACTGCAGGTCCCATCTGCCAGTGTTGCTAACAACATGATAGACCCAACACTGTACAAATGCGACCAGTATCTAAGCTGGTAGCTGAGAGCATCAGATCACGTGACAGGGGCCTCTACATTTATACTGGCCCCCCTTCTTCCTCCTGAAGCTGTTGTGGTTGCAATAGAGACAGAAGGATTGCAGAAGGAGATGTTTAGTGTAAAGGTGGAAAGCAGGAGGTCTATCATTACATTATCACCTGAGATCAGCCACGATCATATTAAATAGCAGAGCAGGCTCCAAGGACTGATTTGCTTACTCGTGGTCCTAGTTCCTGTGTTCTTATAGCCTGCTCACAGAGCCAAGCACTAGGATGAAGAGAAGCTGGGAGTTGAGAAGAGGCATGAGACAGAAACATGTTCACATCTTCAATGTTCCCAACAATGTCAGAGACCAAGTGTCTCATCATGTCTTGCTCTATCATTCAGAGAATCCTCTCTTCCGCAGAGTTCATGAGGTTCAGACGTCCTTAACAGCCATCATTTGCTCTGCTCTCTTCTATTGTGTGCCAACTTCTCTTACAAAAGAAGGGCGGGAAGAATGTTGCTGTTGTGTTACACTGTGTTCGGATAATATGTTTCACATACCTGATCAGCTGGAAGAAGGGCAAATTATAACATGTTGAGGCCATAAGACCTAGGCCCCATTGCATCAGCAAAAAATAGTGTATTATTCTGACCATGAAAATCAAAGTGTTTGCCCAATAGACTCAAAAGTGCTGGAAAATTTCATCCATGTGCGTAGTCCTTTGAAACGGGAGTTGTAAGGTAGAGAGGACAGTGAAAAAAGGCATTTGGCATGAATGCCTTAACTGGTCAAAACATTGACTATATGAATTGGGATGTCATGTTGCAGCTGTACAGGACTTTGTGAGGCCACTTTTAGAATACTGCATATAATTCTGGTCACCCTTCTACAGGAAAGATGGTGTTAAACTTTGAGAGGGTGCAAAAAGGATTTACTAGGATGTTACTGGGACTGGAGGGTTTGAGTTATAGGGAGAGGCTGAATAGACTAGGGCTTTCCTTCCCTGGAGCATTGGAAGCTGAGGCGTGACATTACAGAAGTTTATAAAATCATGAGAGGCATGGATAGGGTGAATAGCTAAGATCTTTTTCCTAGGGTGGAGGAATCCAAAACTAAAGGACATAGGTTTAGATGAGTGGTGACAGATGTTAAAAAGACCTGAGGGTTAACTTTTTCATGCAGAGGGTAGTGCATGTATGAAACAAGCTGCCAGATGAGGTATGTGGATGGGTACATGAATAAGAAGGATTTGGAGGGTTATGGGCCAAATACTGGCAAATGAGACTCGATTAATTTAGGATATCTTGTCAGTATGGATGAGTTGGACCAAAGGATCTGTATGACTCTATGACTGTATAACTGGATGATGACTTTAAACAGACCTTTTCTCGTATAAATTTCCTTTATCTGAATAATTTTCCTTGTTTTAAACTTGCAAGTGTTTTATTTCATCAACAAGATTGACATCAACATCCTTGGGATAACCTTTCATCAGAAACTTTACATCTGTACACAGCTATATCTCAAGTTATCTCAATGAACAAAACCAAAATATTGCTTGCAACTTTTTTTTCAGATATGATTGCTTTTTATTACATTGTTTTCAAATACAACCATCGTAGAACTAAAAGACTTCACCCAAAACCTGTCACTTGCAGCAAATGTTTCATCAGCATTAGATTCAACACTGAACATTGACTTCTTTTGTTCTCATTCATTTCCTTTATTTACACACCTGTGGTTTACATCAGACAGGTTTCTTTCCCTTTAAGTTCAATTTTATCGAAACTTAGGTTTCTTTCAAAAACATAGAGTGACGTGTGAAGATTTGCATGGGAACTAAGGGCTATTTGTGCATGCTGTAAGGCCTTGCAGATCTTACAGGTCGAACAAACATGTTCAACATTTTAGCATGAACTCTAATTCCTCCATTTTGTCCTGCAGAATGACTTTGCTTCTTTCCTTGTATCACTTTTCTCATTGTTATCGGTGTGAAGATAAGGATGAACATCAGCAATTGAAGGACAAAGGTTAGAAAGTGTCCAATGAGGAAACTATCATCAAGTTGCAAATACCTTATAATAATAATCAGTTGATCAACCCAAGAAAGACCTGCTGAAGAGTCAATAAACTGACGTATTTTGCTTTTCTGAAGTCATCCAAAATAGATTCTCTTACTTTTTTTAGCCAGAAGCTAGTTGAGTTCATCACATAATAAAAATCGAAAGAACTGTGGGTGCTGTTCTGAGGAAGGGTCACTGGATTCAAACTGTTAACTTTGATTTGTTTCCACAGATGCTGCCAGACCTGCTGAGCTTTTCTAGCAATTTCTGTTTTTGTTTCTGAGTTCTTCACAATATTATTTTAGACAAGTACGAAATCTTTTCAGTTCCATTTCTTCCAGAATGTTTTATATGACTGGCAAGAAATGGATAAAACTTAGTAATGAGTTCTATGAAAGTTCCTGTTAGTTGGCATCCCAAATTTTTTATTGCTCCACTTAAAACTAGTCAACATGCTGCTCATGTGCAAGTAACTACATTAATGCTGGAAAATTTCAAGCACATGCCCTTAGAACTCTTGTTCCCTTCTTATAAATTTCTCTAACTTTCGTTGAATTAAATAGAACCTTTGAACATTATCTTAGTCATTAAATAGCAGTACTAATGTCTCAAATATGCCATTCCAACATTGACACTTTATGGAACTTTTCCCTATCCAGAATGAAATTTCATTATCAGTCTAGACACCTCAGAGATCACAATCACCGGATATTTCTGTCACTTTTTATAGACTCTACAATATTCTCTGGTTTAGTAGTCACATTCACATCTGTATCAGTTATCACTATAGAAGTGGTACATGCATGGAGTTACTGTAGGGTTGGCTGATGCTCTTAGGGTATTAATTTTCTTGTTTTGGCAATTGGTTTAGTCATCCTTCAAATGACTGTACTTCTTTTTTGCTGAAGCACACTTTCAAATTTTTGCTTCATTTTAAACAGGTCTGTCTTTAATGATGAGAGAAATAAACCCAAGACTAATCTTTTGAACTCAGTCCTTTATATTTACAAGTTAGGTAGAAGCAGAAGTTGAATACATATGTTTTATAATTATATATATATTTACCTGGTGTCAAGGAAAGGATGGAGCACTTTTCATGACTTATTAGTTTTCAGAAAACAAACTTATATTTTATAAAATTCAAAAAATACTTCTATATTTATTATTGTCTTGAAAAGGTCAGGTAAGACATTTTTTATTTAGTGATCGGAAGATTTAAACGTATTGTCAGGTGTCAAGGGAAAGGGGAAGTATCACAGAGGGTGCTTTGAACTGTGATGGTGAGCTGCAGTTCATCAGTCTGAGACACAAGAGCATAACAGTAGGAGGACATGCATGTCTTGAATGGAGGCAAGAAATAACTCAAAGCTTGCTGATCATATTTAATATTCAAGCAGGATTGTTTTATATCATAAGATGTAAATTCGCATAGTCCTACCAGGCCATAGGATTGTTCTCTCTTTAGAGAGAGAGACATCACACTTCAGGCAAGGGGACAAGGAAAATTCAGCTGGTGTAAGAATTGAACCCACATCTGTTGGCATCATAAGCCAGCCATCCAACTAATCTAGCTAACAGCTCCACACATTTACTACTCTCTAACAGATTTCTCCTCATCACTGTCTTACACAGAGGGTGTAAAGCATTGAACAGCATTAGTTTGGTGTTGTATTGGGTAGTAGGTCTAATGTGAAGATGCATTCACCTTCATTGACCACCCACACTTCATGCAGAACTACAACTCCAGTCCATCAGCTCCAAGCCATGTGGGTTCGTTTACCCCAACCTCCAGGGCAGTCCTTGGCACATTCCCATCTGTCCGTCTTCATCATTAATGCCTACATCGCACACATCACTATGGATGGGTCCCTCTGTCTGCCCCAGAGTTCACTTTACAATAACACAGATTGCAAAACTGCTTTTCTGCAGGTCCCCCTTAAAATACAGCTTGCCTTTAAATTAACAGATTGGGTATACAGTACTATCTGGTTGCAAACCATGTTGCAAGGCCCTTCTGCTCTGAGCAGGGACCAAGATTCATACTCACAAGTGAAAATCAGTATATTGTTTGTGGTGTTGTTCACCTCAGACAGTACAGCAAGACTGAGTCATGAATTGTGACTCACACGCTCAGAAAAATAAGGCTAATCAATTCCAATGAGCTTATAATTAAGGCAAATAAACATACTCAGTTCATTCTTAAAATATGGGGCAATGAACTGAAGTCTCCTTTCTCTAAGCGAAGTCTTAGATTTCTTGAATTAATACTACTCATTGAATTAAAATATGGAAATATCTTTGTGTCTTTATTCTGTGGTTGCTTTTTGAACAGGAATATGACCATCTACAGAAAAGCCAAGGTGACTAAAGTGTTGCCTGACATTCATTGTAACTCGTCTGTCGGAGTTGATATTTGAACACGCTGTTGGCTCTCTGGCCTATTAAGTATAGTTTTCCAAACCATACAGAAATGGAGAGAGGGATTTAAATGATTTTAAGCTGCAAATAAAAATACAAAGAGTAGTAGAAGATGATTACTGTTGCCCCAACTGCAATTACTCCATTCTAACTTAAAATAAATTAGCACCAACAGCAAAATGTTCCCACATATTACTGGATAAGAAATATTCAAAACTTGGCTAGTGTACCAAATGCAAGGAGGAAGAATTTGGTTCATGTATTAAGAGGAATTCCCAGAGCTGTTTCCAAACTTTTGCTTCCTTTACCTGATGTTTATTTTCTTCTGCCCTGAATCAGTATGGCAGAGCTGCAAAAAAATGTCATTTTGCAGCAACCTTGGAATTAGTTTAAAGTAATGCATGCATGCTGTTACAGCACTCGCAGCATGACTAACAATAAGCTATGATCCTAGCTGTTTGCATGTGAAAACAAATGTTAAAGATGCTTGTTAAGTCAACACGATAATAAATGTCATGGAGCCTAGCCACATAATAAACATCATTGTTGCATCTAGTCACGGCTGGCTTCTTCACACTGTACATTAAATACTTTTGAGGACATTGTCTTGCGAATAAAACATCTGTAAATTTGGCATATCTCAAAATCTTGCAAGTAACTTGTCGATTTTAGTGGTAAACTTTAAAAATTTGTATATAATTAGTATATTTAGACTTGCCATTAAGGTTCATGAAGACATTTTGTAACAATTAATTTAACATTTCAGGAAAACATTTCAAAAACAAATCTATTTATTTGGTATTGCAACTACTGACTACAGTCTCATCTGCCTTCAGCAGTTAGCTTCACTAGACTAATTATAGCGTGGCGTTGTTAGCAGGCCTTTTCATGATCCTTACAAACACCTTTGTGTGGGTAGTAATTACATTTTTTAAGATAATTGTGACTGAAGCTTATGAATCCTGCTGGGGCAATGGAGATAAATCAACAGACTCTACTTGAGGACTCTGCTAACTGACCTTTCCTGTATCATGCTGTGTTTTGCATCATCTGTCATGTTTTGTCCAACTTTCCACAATGAAATGAGCTTCAGGTAGGCACCCCAGTTCAGTAAGTCACATTAAATAATGTTCACTGGCTGACCACAAGAAATTTTCTATCTCCACGTTGGACACAATGGGAAAGTCCATATCAGTAGCAACAATAGCATTGGCAGAGATTATGCGTAATTTTGTTTCACGTTTCTCAGACATTCCGATGATGACTGTATGCTGACCAAATATTTGCAAGAGCAAAGTTTTTAGCTACACAGTGTAAAGAAAGTTCAATGTCTTTCTTTTTGTAATAATAGCTGCATTTACATAGTGCCTTATCACTTCAAAATATTTCACAAAATAGTTTGGTTTTGAATTTCAAAGGCTTTCGTTATGCATGAAAATGTATCTTTTACATTTTAAGAAACATGTGGGACTAATGTTCATCTTGGCTGTTGAAACTACTATAAGTTCAACGACAATATTGGATGCTTATGACCATAAATGCTTACCTCAGCCCGTGGCCAACCTATTGATGAGAGGTTAAATTGGAATTAGAAGCTTATTCACCACCAGTAGGATTAAATTCTTGCTGCTAGTGGTCTTAAATGACAGAGTAGCTGAAAGGGGCATTGGTATAAGTCTCCCAAAAGGGGTAAAGGAACAAGTAGCTATTTTGCTGATACGTCTTCTAATATTTGTGTGAATGACAGGATACCTTGCTTTTCCAGTAGGAAATTCACCCCACTGACGCATTAAGCTGGAATTTCCAATTTAATGGCAGCCTAGCCAGGGATGACTTGAAACAAGTACGAAGTTCACCTGCAGTCTGATATGTGCATTGGGCACAATTTTCTGTGTTCAGTTCATTCACATTATTATTTACGGCATCAGTCGAACATGTATAGGGAGCTGGCCCAGTCAAAGGAGACTGAAACCTACAGTTCAGTCGAAAGTTAAAAGTATGGGTCATTTAAAACAAAGCAGCCAAGTGCCTGGCAAAATTATCTCTGAAAGGGATAAAAAGCATTTTGTTCCTTCGGGCAATCTACACAAGACTGAAGTGTGAGAGGAGTGAGAAACGAAAGACAAAAAATAAAGTGAAATAAATTCCAAAGGGAAGACATGAAATGAGGTCTGTAAGAATGATGGACAGCTCAGCATACAACCCAGTGTGAAGGCAACTGAAGTGGGAATAATACTACATGAGATAGTTGCAAGGAAGATGTCCCTGTTTGTCACTCCAGTGCACTGTCCCTAAGAGGCATCATTGCAGCATGCCTGGAACGAGATGTTGATCTCCAAAGAGAGTGATTCCCCTTTGATTTCTCTAAACCCACCTCTGCTTTCCCACTGGCAAGGACGATTAGTGGAAGTAACGTGAAGTAGTGAAATACGTGAGGAAGGTAAAAAATGATCAAATTCTGCTCAAATACACAAACACTTCATATCTCACCGTGTAAAACAGGCTAAAGAAAGGCAAAGGGGAAGTGCATACATTTTACAGCACCGAGGCAAAAAGGACTCTAATTAGGAGGGATTATAAGGAATCTGAAAAATCTGACTAATTTACATTGTAGTTCTAGTTATGAAAGTTTAACAGCAACACTTACTAATCATTTTTAAGATCAGTAAAGTAATAGAAACAAAGAAAGCATCTTTCCTGTTAGTCTCAAGTAAAGGTGCAATGGACAGCAGATGGTTGTTTACAAGACGAGGACTTTGAGGATTAAAGTTTTAATTTCAAGGATATATCTTTCAACCTCCAAGTGAGATTCTGCCTTGGAGACAAACCATGATTCAAATGATATATTAAAGTATGAGCTACCAAAAATAGTCTGGAAACATGGCAAATAAACTAATCAAGAAGTTCAATAAGCAGAATCCAAGATTTAACAGCATAACAATTAAAAATATTTTTCTATGGATATTTGAATGTTTGTGTGTGTCCAACAAAAGGAAAGGTATGTTGATCCCATGGGGATGGGAGCCATATTATGTTCTGCTGTGGTCAGCTACGTAAAAATGCAATAAATAATCCAATAGTTGACTTGCAACCACAAGTGAAAGAGATAAAGCAACCCAATTAAAAGCCAAGTGACCTCTCTCCATCATTTTCAAAATTAAAAACTAGATTCAGTAGCCAATCAACTGCCTTCAGGCAACTAAATTTTCTCAGTAATTGGCCTGAAGTGACTGCATTCCTTGACCAAATTGTTCTTTGCCATTTATGGGCAGGTAAGACTTCTCCTAGCTCCTAATCTTCACCTATCCTGTCTCCAGGAAGGTGCAATGGACTTTAAAATAGACATTCTGGCCCCAGTTAGGCCTTAAAATCCTTCTACTATTGTCAACTCTCAGTGAATTGTCACCATCAAACTTTGGGTGGCCAATGTGTTTGTCAAAGAAATATGAGGTAATAGGTTCAGGTTAGTCCAAATTTTCTACCAGATGCGAAGAATTCACACACAAATTAAGAGCATCAGTCAATATTTTAAAATAATTTAACAGAAATTAAATGTAGAATCTATTGTTTTTAACAGGGATTTAACAAAGTGATGTCAAAAATGGATGATGTAATCTTAATGTTTTAATAATATCATAAGATGTACAGCAGAAGTAGGCCATTCAGCCCATTGAGTCTGCTTCACAATGTTCCACAATGTTCTAACAATCCTTAACACTATTTTTCAGCCTTTTCCCCATGATACTTAATTCCATTACCAATTAAAAATCTGTCTATCTCATTTTTGAGTATACTCAACAACCGCAGCCTTGACAGCCCTCTTCAGTAAAGAATTCCATAGATTCGCTACCCTCTGGGAGAAAAAATTCTCCTTTGCCTATGTCTTAAATATACAACTCTTTATTCTGAGACAATACCTTCTGGTCCTTGACTCTCAAGGGGAAACATTTTCCACATGTACTCAGAATTGAGGAAGGGTCTCCAAATCTGAAATGTTAACTCTGATTTTTTCTCCACAGATTCTGCCAGACCTGCTGAGCCTTTCCAGCAACTTCCACTTCTGTTCCTCTAAGAATCTTATATGGTTCAAAAAGGTTGCCTATCATTCTTCTGTATGGCAACAATTACAGGCCCAATCTACTCAACCTCTTCTCATAAGACCTCCATACCTAGGATGAGCCTAGTGAACCTTCTCTAGATGCCTCCGATGTCAATATATCTTTTGTTAAATAAGGGGCCCAAAACTGTTCCAAGAATTTCAGCTGTGGTCTGACTGATACCTTGTATAGTTTTAGCAAAACCTCCCTACCTTTATACTCCATTCCACTCAAAATACAGGCCAACATTCCATTTGCCTTTCCTATTACCAATGAAGTTGGATGCTAGTTTTTTTTCTGATTCATGAACAAGGACTCCCAAATCCCTCTGTTCTGTAGCTTTCTGCAGCCTTCGCCCATTTAAATAATATTTAGCTCCCCTATTCATTCAACAGAGTTCATAACCTCACATAATTTCTCACATTATATTGTCCATTTACTTAACCCCTCTAAATCCCACTGCAGACTCTTTGTTTCAACCTCGCTACTTCTCGTTTTTTTTTAAGATTTGGTCAAAATAATGCAACTGAAATCAAATCGAGCTACCAAAGTATTTCAAGTTTATTTCTTTTAGGAAGTTAAAACATTACCTCTGGTATTTCCCTAACGATCTATCCTAGGCCCAGTCCTATTTCTCATCTACATGCTGTTCCTGGGCAGCATTATCCAAAGGTATATCATTATTTTTAATGTGTACATTGATAACTACCAATTTACCTCACCATCCCCTCTCTCCACGAATGCTAAATTATCAAACTGCTGAGTTGATGTCCTGATTGAGATGAGGAGAAATTTCCACAATTTATTGCAATAAAATGTATATATCATTTTTGGAATTTGAATTTCAAAATAGATACAGATAGGAGTTGGTTACTTCTGTGAAGGGGTTTCTTTTTAAAAAATTATGATCTGAGCATTTTTCCAGAACAGTGTTTAAATTCAATATTTTGTGATAGAGCATGTGACTATGGATTCCTATCGTGTTGATAGAAAGAAGTTTGTACTGTTGGGTTTATGATGGTAAAGTAAAAATATAAGGCTATTAGCTTGGTTTTCAGTTCAGATGAATCTACGATGAGTATTTTTAAAATTTCAGTTCAGAAGACACTAGTGTTACGTGGAAAACCAAGTTTGTTTTCTCTTCTAAAAGAAGGGTTCAGGTGAGTCAAGGAACAAGTCCCATCAGAAGAAGAGTTTGTGAAACTTTTAATTGTTAGAGATCTGCACATTATTAGAACTGAGGAAGTTCAGACTTTCAGTTTCATGCAAAATTTATGTTGACAGATTTGCAAAGAGCTCATCAAATTTTTATCAGAGGCCATAATAAGGAAACTGTCAGGAGTTAAATAAATAGAGTTCTAAAGAGTTGACATCAGGCTGCAATTTCCTTGGACTTGAGTCTCTGCAAGAACCAGTGTCAGGAAACAGGTTGAAACTTTGCTTTCATTGTATGTGTTGAGATAATTCTAACGGTTGGGTATCTTTAGATAGCTGGGTTTGCTTTTTCGTTTGTGTAATAAACTTTCATTTTATTGTTAAAGAAACTCTAAGCCTCATGAGAATATTTCTCAGTGACTAATTACCACATTAATCAACTAGACAAAAAAAACTATCAAGGCAGATTTCATACCGACATTTGATTTGTCTAACAGTTCATTAGCTGGGATCATAAGTTCTGAACTGTTCTGAGGAAGGGTCACTGAAATTAGTTCTGTTTTCTCTTCACAGATGCTGCCAGACCTGCAATTTCTATTTTTCTTCATAATCTAGGTATTGGGAAGATCAAAGCCATTGTTTTTAGTTTCCATTCATATTTTATTTCCTAACTATTGACTACAATCTTCTACTTGGCAACGGTCTATGTTTAAGGTGTCTGTTTGCAATATTAGTGTTATATTTGATCTAGAGATAAACTTTTGACCTCATATTCATGACATCACTGAGATTGCCCTACTTTCAGAGTGTCTGCAAAGCCAACCCAAACTGATTCAAGCATCAGAACTTCATTTTCCAGAGACCTGTCTGCACCAGGATGGGCTACTAGGAGAATGGGTTGCAATATTTCTACCTGACTTTAGTCTGGGGGTTGCATTTGGAATCATCAGCCATGGTTGCAGAGTGTAGGCCTTGTCTCCCAGCAACCATCCTTGTAAGGCATCTAGCTCTTGAAATGAAGCAGGAACACGAGAGCTATCAGGGATAAACATGGCAGCTCCCAGTGCACCTGGCACAAACACCGAAGATGTGGTGATGATGATCACAGAGACTTTGTACATTGACTAATTGGAACCCCGTTCTGTTGATGAAATCAGTCATGTTGCGATACGGCCCTCTCAACATGATGTGTGTATAGCCCATAGCACCCTGCACTTGAGAGAAGCCTGCAATGTTGGCAAATCCTGCCACCCAGGTGGATGTATTGGCAACAGTCCTGATATATTTGTGGGTTGAGGGTTGAGAAATCCCAGACAGGTCCCCTGGAAGCAGACAGCTCAATAGAAATTTAACACATCTGCCACCTGGATGGTCACCAGGACAGGATGGACACTTGCCCCTTCATTTCACAAACTGTTCCTTAGAAAATCCAGGGCTATCCTCATTCGTTGGTGCTAGTTTTTTTAAACATACTCATAGGATATGAGCAATACTGGCTGGAGCAGCATTTATTGCCCATCCCTAATTGCCCTTGAAAAGGTGGTGGTCAGCTGACTTCTTGAATCACTGCAGTCTATTTTCCATAGGTCGTTGAGCTGGGAGTTCCAGGATTCTGGTCCAGCGATAGTGAAGGAGCAGTGATATAATTCCAAGTCAGGAAGGCTTTGGACCTAATGCAGGAAATTGGGACTGGTGTAGATAGTAGTGTATTTTCACCAGTACAAACTTTATAGGCCAAAAGACCTCTTGAGTACTGTATGATTCTATGACTCTTTGGTGTGTAGCTTTGAGGGAAGATCCAGGTAGAGGTATTCCCATGTTTCTGTTGCCCTTGTCCTCCTAGATGGTACTAGTCATGAGTTTGGAAAGTGCTGTTTAAAGAGCCTCGGTGAATTTCTGCAGTGCATCTCGTAGATGGTTCACACTACTGCTACTGAGCAGTGGAGATGGTGGAGGGAGTGAATGTTTGTGGGGGTGCTGCCAATCAAGTGGGCTATTTTGTCTTGGATGGTGCCAAGGTCAGGTTTCTTGAGTATTGTTGCAGCTCAAATCCAGAATTCTGTGAATACAGAAGACTTTAATCTGTACAGTGTAAGTTCCTGATTAATGCAATTGTCCCTTGAAGGACCTCACAGTACTCAAAAGTGGGTCCCTCATGCTGAGAGAATAAAACACTTACTCCACCAAACTGGTGACTCAGACGAAGATGGAAGACAACATCAGTCAAGCTCAAACATTAATTTTCCTTTGATTATTGTCCTCCCTGTGACTCCATCAGTTCAACACTTCCATACATTTTCACCCTCCTTTTGCATAGAAAAGAATTCATAGAATCACTACAGGGCAGAAGCAGGCCATTTGGCTCATCAATTCTACACCAATCCTCCGATCAACATCCCACCCAGACCCGTCACCCCCTAACCTTATTCCCCCTAACCCTGCATTTCCCACGACTAATCTATCAAGCCTGCACATCCGTGGACACTATGGGTAATTTAGCATGGCCAATCCACTTAAACTGTGCATCTTTGGATTGTGGGAGGACATCGGAGCACCTGAAGGAAACCCACACGGACACAGGGAGAACATGTAAACTCCACACAGACAGTCACCCAAGGTAATTGAACCCAGGTCACTGGTGCTAACGATTGAGCCACCGTGCTGCCCACCTCTTTTATTTAAACCTTCATATCTCCACATGACACTATGACCCCCAGAACTACAGCTTAGTTATGTCAAACTTAATGTTGCACAACCCTCCCATCAAAGCCAAAGTTGATTGTCAATGACTACCCGCTTCCAAAAGTAACCTGTGCTCTCCACGGCTTTATCGTGTCCCACCTTTATATGCTGCGTTACCTCCCCTTTCACAATTATCACCCTCCTGCATCCCAGCATGCTGCCTCCAATCCAAAGAATTAATTCTCCCAACTTTCTGACCAAAGCAATGGTTCCTGATAATGTCACCCACCCTTGACTTTCAGTGAACAGACCCAATGGCTCACCGTAGCCCAAGCCCATGAGCAAACTGGAAGGAAAGCCCTGACTGAGAAGTAACCAGACCTTTGACTGATAACTGTCCAGTCCCCAGCTAACTTACCACTAGTCTTCAAACTGGCTGTACTGAACCTGTGTGACTAACCCTGGCCCATTCCCCAGACAGTAATTATACAAAATCCCTAATCCTGAATACTCCGAGTAGCCACTGACTGCAACCAAGTTCCTGGACTGATATTAGATGATGCCCTTAACTGACTGTGGTGGGCCCTCCTGATTGAAGATGGTGTAAGCTGCTGGCATAAGGTGCAGATGTTGACATTAACATAGGATGGCCCTGCAGCAACATGTCCACCTCTTTGACTGACCACCGCTGGCAAACATTACAGGCTGCCTGGCATGGTGTTAGTGCCAAAAGTCAAGGCAAGACACAGATACAATGAAGCTGTGAGTTCTGAATGAGGCAGCAATACACAAAATGGCAAGGCAGAGATGCAAAGTGAGTGAGCACCAGGAGAGCGAGCAAGGGGCCCTGAGATGCACTTTATTCTGATGTAGAGGTGGTTGTCCCTGTGCAAAGTAGGATGGCAGCAGTTTTGCAATATAAGGTGTTGATGAGCTCCAAAGTACAATATTGAAATGTTGAATCCATATTAACGTGAGTTTGTGCCATGATGATGTGGTGAGGCAGGTGCTTTCTGATGTCAGCCTTGTTTGATGTGCAGGAAGATGCTGTCCCTGGAGCATAACCTGTGATGCTGGTGAATCCTAGTCAAAGGTGGAGTCCCGGAGAAATGCTGGTGAGCTGCAGCTGCCAGGTATCCACCAATATTGGTAATTGCCACTGTGTAGTCTCCCTCCACTACCCGGGAAAATAGCAACTTTCATATCAATGAGGTGAGATCAAATAATGAAGAAATGTTAATTCATGCAAATAGGCCCTTCTGAACTCGCAGTGAGATTCTTGTCTTGCCATTTAAACCTTCAGCAGAAGATTGGGCTTTTTTTTCTGAAATCAAGAATCTAATTTTTCTGATCTCACCATATTTTCCCATTGGACTCATCAGTACCCATACTGCCTTCTGTTTAGATACAAGTTATTGTTGATGTTGCTGTAAATAATTTTTTTCAAACTCAATCTCTAGACCATATAAAGGCTCTCATGGCCAAAGTAACATAATTTCTTGTCTATTAAAGAAAACTTAGAAAGAGCTGTATGGAAATAATCATTCTAACAGATATGATAACCCAGTATTTCTATTAAATACTGCAAATATAAAACTGTAGGTAAATTCAACTAAATTTTAAAATGAAAAGAGATTGAGATTGCTGCACGATATTAGTGTGGAGATATTAATGTTAATGTATTTGTCTCAAAATTCCCTTGCCTTTTAATTCTATTTTAAAATTTTAATTAAGGCATTAAATTCTTTTTTTTTCCATTTTGGTCATGAAGTTAAAAAAGAAATCACCTTGACAGTTTCCAATGTTGAACAGAATTAAGAAATAGAATAAAACCCTTCCCTTAAAATAATATTTCTCTACAATTTATACATTCCGAACCCTTCCTGCTGGCATGCAGTGCTTAACTGTGAAACATCAAAGGGTGAAGTTAATTGTCTTTGCAGCAGCTTATAGTGCAATCCAAACTACAGCTCAAAACCTACAGTCGGTGTTTAGTGTTCATCAACCAAAGCGACAGTAAAATAATGTATCTGGCGCATCGTACCTTCTGGGGTCAGAATTATTTCCGCGACGTGTTAGAGGGCTCTCCACACTGACAGCAATTAGTTTTTGGACAGCAGGTGTATAAGTGATATACTCAACAATCACAAAAAGACATCAAAGGAGTGATGGTGGTTGATGGCAGACAAAATCCGACACATCACTTCCCAGGAGTTTCAGTGGCATTAATATGTAACAAAGGAATTAAGTAATGAGAAAATGTGAAGAAGTTACAGGAGCCTTTTAGTAAAAGAGCTCCTGCTTATCTGATGTTGATATTAAAATTATATTCATGTCAGTAATTCGGTGTAGCAAAGTATTACCACCTGCCTTGTGATATAATCATGTGGAATTGAAACCCTATTGACTATTTAGTTTGTAAAAATAAATGGTATATTTTTAAATTTATGAAATATTGCTACCAACAATACGACTCCCCTAAAAAACATAAAAATAAAGAAGTCTGATGTCTGCAACTTGCTTGAGGCACTCAGTGTGAACACTAAGGGGAGTCCGAGCACAAGCTGTGCATTAAGCTCATTAGTGTTCCAGACATCCATGTTAATTTGGCAGCAACCACATAATGCCTGTGGAGTGTCTGAGCAGCACTCCAGCCACACAGTGCCCATCTGGAACAAATGCTGACAGGGAGACCACACACTAACATTTATTTAAAAGTATCAGACACCAGTGCCCTTTAATCCATTTGCAGCTGCCCATTTTGGCCACTGTCCTGTAAAGCGCCCAATACCCACAGGTACCCAAGCTCCTTTCTCAGGTCTGATAGTATTCTCTGAATCCACTGTGAGAAAGGAGAAAACCTTGTTTGGTCTGGCCCTTCATTTTTGCAGCCCATTTATTTGCAGGTGCATGCAGCCTTCCCCATAAGGTATCTGATGAATTTCTCTGCTTTGACTTACACTAGGGGATTGCCTGCTCCCAAGCAACTGAGAAAACAATATTCTCAGGTTGAATTGAGATAACAAGAGGCTTAATGATTGTCGTACGACTGTTCCATATTATTGCTGTTGAGGCCTGGTTAATATGCTTGCTTAGCTCATTAAAGTCCAAAAATATTAATGGGGCATTGATTCAGTTCTGACATCTCCAGATGCGCAGTGTTTAGGCTTTGGAGATACGACCACCACAATGGGACAATTTTCTGTCTGTGCGACTGATAGGCCTATACTGGACCCAATCTGGGAGTTGTGGATGCTCCATTTAGGATTTATAATTCACTGATTTTATTAAGTAGAAAGTCATGGGTAGCATACCCCCACAGTTAGCAGACAATTTGGTAACACAAATTTGTAAGATCAATTCTATTACTTTTTAATTGCTGCCAACAGCTGATCTGTTTGCCACATTTTCAGTGCTGCCTCAATCTTTTGTCATGTTTGCAAAATTAAGCTTGGTTGGCTGTACCTCATTCACTACACATGTTTCTCTAAAAAAAAACTACCATCACTTCAGTATCCACATGGCCTGAAACAAGATTGGAAGAAACCAATTAGAAGGATTCATCAAAACATGGGTTTGCCTGGTCCAATAACGTTATTGATTTTACCTTTGCAAATTGATAGGAACTTGAAAGAGTCCAAAATTTTGATTATCTGGTTTAATTACCCAAAGTGCAGGTCATTATTGATGGCACATATGTCCAAGTAGGTCCATAACTACAGTGTTAATTTCTTTCAAGAACAAAAACTGTGTTCTCTGAACACAACTCAGGAAGATTGATGCTCCAAACCCTGGCCAAATATACCATTACCAATTTTGTCCAATAGTTTACACCTGCAGACATATGAATTTGACAACTTTTCCCATAGCTTTTTGTCCTAAATGAAGGATTACATTACTTTACAAATGAACCCAAATGTTATTTGTCTTATGTCATCAAGTGAATTAAGACCTTTCCCCCCAGAGCTTTTTGTTGAAATGATTATGTTTAATATGATGCACATAATAGACATGACAAAGATAATGATGCAAACAATGAAGCTAAATGTAGTGAAATAAATAGAGCAATATTAAACTAATATGTTATGTTCTGACCAGTTGAAAAGGACTGAAACTGCTCCCATTTTTTTAACCCTAATTGGTTTGTCACAACAAAGATTTTTTTAAAAAAAATACAAAGCTATATCACATTTTAATTAAAATATAACACTAATCAAAATTAAAGAGCCAATATAAGGTTTTCTTCAGTGAAGGAAAAAGTTTTATTACTGAGGAAAATAATAAAACGTGTCACACATACAGAAGCACAGATGTTATGTTTGGAAAGGACAGAGTGTCTAGCACAAAAGGAAGATTAAGAATAGGCAGTTTAAAATTTTCTAAGGCTAAGAACAAAACAAGGAGAGAGAGAGAGAGACAGACATACAGACAGACATGGAGACAAAGTGCAAGCCTTCCTGTTCTGCTGTTGCAAATCTATTATTCAATTGCCTACAATATAGTTCCTTTGTGTATTCCCATGTCTAGCTTTGTTGTTTCTTTTCCCAAACAGGGTAACCTGCAGGTGAATTCTATATTGGGTGGTGGAGGGGGGGAGGGCAGTTATAAAGATAGCAGAGCACATTGAAGAAGATTTCATGGCATGGCTTATCATGGTTGAGCACTGTAAACATAAAATTAGTTCTTTGGCTGAGAAAGATGTGGTAAATCTTAGTCAGTAGCAGATTACATTGATGACATTCTTATTTATTATATGCATAATGGTCATGAGTTAGGAATTAAAAGCAAAATGTTGGACTTTGATCACTATGCTTAACTGTGGAGTTTGCAAATATTGAGGCTTCAGAAAAACTACAGAGGACAAATATAAAGTGCAGCTAGATAGTAGATACAGCTCAATGTACCAATATTGTGAAATTATTGATTTTGGAAATTGTTATTTAATAGATCAAATAGAGCCGAGTCTTACAATTTTTGGCCAAGCCTGAGTTCGGTTGAGTTTTCTGATGGTTTGTCACCACAAGCCCTAGCGAGTACTCTCACTATATCTTACCAAACTGAACCCTATGGTATCTTTCACATCCAACTTCAGTCCCATCTTACCACATATCATCCCAGAATAATTCGCTGGAATCCATTGCATCCGTGCCATCTTTGAAAGCCCCGGAACGGCCATGCACAGTTCCTGACATTTACCTCAGGCATGACAGACAGGAGGAAATAGGTGCCAACTTTACGGCTGGCATGCTATGGTGCTGTGTTCTCCACAGCTGGTCCTGTTGGATGAGATGGTACAAATAGGGGACTTCCACAATCCCCAGGAGTAGATGGGAGGCCACAGCACTATACCATGCGAGCCTGGCCAAAGGTTGCCAAGTGGGTTGAATATCTCTTCCACCTGGAGGAATGCCCAGCATTGTAGGAAGAAGGTCAATGTCCTTGTCCAGTCTGCCTGGGCGAGTTTCACGTTCTATTTTCCGATACATTATGCTCACGCTATCTTTGTTGCTGTGCCCACCTCCCATCAAGGCTCATGCTCTGCACTCTCATTAATGCCCACAACATCTTCCATGCTTGCTGTCACTCTCCCCAACCCGACACCACTAACCCTACATGCCCTCTGTGCTGCCAATTCATTCACTCGGGACACCTCCCTACGTACACCAACAGTAACAGCTGTCCACACACTTTAATTCCTTAATATCTGTCTCTCTCTCTCTCACACACACACACAATAGGGCAGAAAGAACCAAGATAGATGATATGCTGCCCATAATTCAGTTCTTAGAATCATAGGGTCATAAAGCATAGAAACAGGCCCTTCTGCCCACCATGTGTATACTGACCAGCAAACACCAAACTACACCAATCCCAGTTTTTCAAATGAAGACTGTAAGTAACTGCTCCCAGTCTATTTTGCGAGATCCTGCCTCTTGAATTGAGTCTTTTCCCCAATTTAAACACTTAACTTCTGTACTATCTTTATCCCTTTCCATGATAACTTTGAAACTTACAGATTTATGATCACTATCCCCAAAATGCTCACCCTCTGAAACTTCCACCACTTTGACTGACTTCATTCCCTAGGACTAGGTCCTGCACTACCCCATCTCTAATAGGACTATCTACGGTCGGGCACAAAAAAACTCTCCTGGATGTATTTTTAAAATTCCACCCTTTCTAATCTTTTCACACTAAGGCGATCCCAGTTAATGCTAGCGAATTTGAAGTCCCCTCCAACTGTAACTCACACCTTTCTGTGATTTGCCTACATATCTGCTCCTCCATCTCCCTCTGAATATTGGGGAGGTTTATAGTATAATCCCCGGAAAGAAGATAGTCGCCCCTTTTTAATTTCTAAGCTCATTTCAGGAGCCTTCTAGGACATCCTGCCTCTTTACTGCAATTTTGCAGATTCCATTATGAGAGAAGACCGCCCTAAGCAGAGCCCAGATTGGTGTAGGAGGCTGCCCTTGATTTATTGTGCCAGAAACTCCTTGATTTGACAGAGGACTATAGTAATATGAGCCTGGTATATCTGGCTGAGGGGACAAAGTGCAAAGAAAGGCAAAGCAATGTAAGAGTGATCTGTGAGCATGCAGGTTGGCCCAGAGTTAGTGAGCACTATGAGAGCAAGTGAAAAACCTGAAGATGCAGCCTGGTCTAGTCCATAAGCTACATGCATGTCCCTGAACACAAAATGTCCTTGCTGCATTACAATTATAATTGCCAGTGCAGCCCAAGGTCTAACACTGAGGTACTGAAGTACCTCTTCCAGGTGGAGTGGAGATGTGTCATGAGGGTTCTTAGAGGATGCCAATGTCCATGGATGTGGGGTACCTGTCACAGGTGCCTGTGGAGCATGCCTTGAGATAATGGTGCCCAGTTTACAACATCAACGTCATTTGCAGCAAGTGGTGAGTTAAAAGATGAGAATCTGAGCATTAATAAGGCAAATTGGGCTGATAACAAGGAATTTAACCAGCAATAATCACCAAAACTCGCCACTGTATGTCAAGAATCTTGACACATCGTTTGTGAAATGCATAAAAGATGGAGCAAGACAATCTCAGCATCGAGATGGACACTTGTGGCTCAGTTCTGCCACACATGTTAACAAAACCCCTGTCGCTCAGGGCCCTTTAAGATTTAGCCCATAGTCTATAATCACAAGGATTTTAAATGCAGAGGGACTTATTGTACAGACACCAATCAGTAAGAGGGACAGTTTACGTACGTAAGAAAAACCATGGAGAAGGCAAGTTAACTCTTGGTTTTCTATTTTGAGAAGTCAAACATAAAGCAAGGAAGTAATATTGAAGTTGTGCAGACCTCAGTTATTCAAGTACTAATACAGTCCTGTCGGGAATTACATCTTTAGTTGAAGAGTTTGCTTCTAGTTCATATTTTTCCACGGTAGCTTGGAGACATAAAAACGCGAACAGTTTAACCACATGATACACGTTTCTGTAATGATAAAACTACACGTTACAGTTGGGAAGGCAACTCCAGCTCAATTTAGCACCAACACAAACAATGATAAAGGGGGTAATATAAAGGAAAACATGTTTAGTGTAATTCATCCCTTCTCTATGCCCAGTGTCCTTTTATTTCTCCTTCCATCTTGCTCCAAATATTTTTTGTGAAGGTTATCAGTACCGTGGAGAGAAACAAATTCCGTTTTTGGCATTTAGTATCAACAGAAAGCATTCTCTATTCAGGTATGATCTATAATCTAGTTGAATAATGTGCTTAAACCCAATCATTCAAGAGCACATGCTACTGCATTGCATCAATCTCCCAATCTGCCTTCTTGTAATCCCATTGATTGCCAATATATTTATTTTTATTCACTTGTGGGACATGGGCATTGCTGATTGTGCCAGCATTTAGTGCCCTTCCATAGTTGACCTTCAGAAGGTGCCTTCTTGAAATGCTGCAGTCCCTGTGCTGTAGGTGGACCCAAAGTGCAGTTAGGAAGGGTGTTCCAGGATTTTAATCCAGTGACACTGACACATTTGTTGCATTTGAAAGTTTGGATGGTGAGTGGCTCGGAGGAGAACCTGCAGGTAGTGGTATTCCCATATATCTGCAACTCTTGTTCTTCTAGATGGTAGGAGTGTTTGGAAAGTGCTGTTTATGGAGCCTTGGTGAATCTCTGCAGCATAGCTTGTGGATAGTGCATGCTTCTGCTATTAGTGTTGATGGTTGAGGGAGTGAATGTTTGTAGATATGGTGCCAGTTGAGCTTCTTGAGTGTTGTTGGAACTGCACTCATCCAGGGAATTAGATCATGTACAAGCTATGGGCAGTCAAAAGTTGAGTTATTTGTAATAAGATTCCTGGCCTCTGACCTGAACTCAGAACTTCTGAGGAAGAATCACCAGACCGAAAACGTGAACTCTGAAATCTCTTCACAGATATTGCCAGACCTGCTGAGCTTTTCCAGCAACTTCTGTTTTTGTTTCTAATTTACAACGTCCACACTTCTTTCGGTTTTTATTCGGTAATTGGCTGAGTTAGATTTATCCAGTTTTTTTTTGTGTACAGGACATACCTGGACAATTTTCCTCATTGTTGAGTAGATGTCAGTGTTGTAACTGGACTGGAACAACTTAGCTAAGAGTGCAGCTAGTTCTGGAGTACGAGTCTTCAGTACTAATGCTGAATGTTGTCAGGGCCACAGCAGTGTCCAGTGATTCTAGCCTTTTTTTTTTCAATATCATGTTTCTTAATAATAAATAAAGGTTCCGTACTCAGGATTCAGGATCATGCAGAAAATGGTTGATGTTGCCAGTATGTTCAAATAACATTTCAACTCTTCAACGAGATAAATATCTAAGCCATGTAAAACAAGTAGGTCTGGATTAAATTAGCTGACCTCAGTTGGAACAGCACTAGAGACCATGACTTAAGGGAGAGAAGTTGGCTGAAAGCCAGTCGCTCTCTTCACTGAAGATACATTTGTGGAGCCATTTAGATTCCAACCCTGTTGAACTACTTAACTAAAGCTAACTGCTTAGCTTTACATACACAAAATGGGCTAAGAATACTGTCACCTCTTGACTCCCCAAAGCTTGCTTACTATCTAAAAGGCACAAATCAGTGGTGTGATAGAGTACTCCATAGAATGTGGATGAGTGCAGCTCCAACAACATTCAAGAAGCTTGACACTGTCCAGAACAAAGTATCCTGTTCAAATGCCACCACATGCACAAGTATCTACTCCTTCCACCACCAACGACACTAAGTCGTGGTGGTATATGCTATGCACATGATGCCAAAATTCACCAAAGATCCTTAGATAGCATTTTCCAAATACACAATCACTTCCATCTGGAAGGACAGGATGCAGATGCATAGGAACACCACCACCTACAAGTTCCTTTCCAAGTCATTCACTCTCCTGACTTGGAAGTACATTGTCATTCCTTCAATGTTGCAGGATCAAAATCCTCGAATTTTCTCCCTAAGGGCATTGTGGGTCAACCTACAGAACATGAACTGCAGTGGTTCAAGAAGGCAGCTCACCACCACCTTTTCAAGGGCAACTAGAGATGGGCAAAAAATGCTGGCCAGCCAGCAACACCCACATCCTACGAGTGAATTTTTAAAAATCTTTGAAACGTGTGTCAAAAGAAAGGGAGGTGGGAGATTAGTTGTCAATTCCACATCAGACCCCTGCATTACGCAAATGAAGAATATTAAAATTGTGAAATATCTAGTGATAGCAACCAAGGCCTGCTCCTCAGTATATTTAAGCTTTCTTTCCATTCATTGGTCAGAAATCTTCCTACGTACTACTTACCATGGCATAAGGAAGGGAGAAGGAAAGAAGACTACTGTTTTTGAGAATGTTTTTGAGGACCTTATGTCATAATGTCTTGCAAGAGAATTGGTCCTCCTTAACATCCAGAGACAGCCTTAAATTCTCATTAGTATGCATAAAATAAGTCAGTTAAACAACAGTGTACATGAGTTCACTGTCAGACATGTATAGAATGAAACAGGAAATTAGGAAGATATTTTTGGGCTTGGAGTAGATTGCAGAGGAAAAAGTTCATGTGTGCTTTTCCTTCTTTTAGCAATGACAACAACAGTACACTGTTAGTTTGATATTGCATCTCACAAACAACTAGTGCAACCCTCCAGCCGTTATTTGCTTGTTTGGCAAATAAACCTACATACCTATTCTGTTGGGCATGTTTTCTCATCAGCACAGATGTTTGTTTTGAATATCGAAGAAACACCTATCACCATGCTGTCAACATTAACTTACATGATTGCTACATTTTGATGGATTAGTTGTAAGGTTATTCTTTCCTGGCTTGTGAGAATCATTGAAAAGGCTAACATTTGTTGCTCAGCCCTAATTCCCCTTTTAGACATTTGAATGACACTCTGTGTTTCCAAATTCCAATAGAAGTAGTTCTCCTACAACACATCAGTTGCATTCTTGTGCAACCTTGTGCTATATAAAATCAAGTTATAGAAAATAGTGTTATTGGGAAATTGCTATAGAAAATTGCTATACTGCACAGTGGAATGTTCACTTTATCCAAACAGCATTCACTATTCATCAATCACATTGCAGCTAATTCGCGTTAACGAAATTCATGATATCGCAGAAATACCTGTATATATCCCTATGGAATACACAGAGCAAATGAAGAACAATGAGCCCAGTTTTGACTCTGCAAATTAATGTGTTTTTAGTGGGTTAAGATCTTATCCAAAATGTGGTGTGGGGTTCAGTGGAAACCTACAAAGCACGAAAAGGTTAAAGGGGACTTAATGAGATCAGAGTTAAAGTCTTTAATGGCTACTTATAGAGCAACAATAGTAGTTTTGTGTCATAGAGGGGAACTGATTATATCAGCACTTCGCAGAGACAGATGTTTAACTGTGTAAAAGGATTAAAATAAGCTCAGTACTCTGTAAAAAAGACATCTGTTGATCATTTTAAGGAGCTGATGACTGCAAAAATGCTGTGTACACAAATATCTGTTACAATATTGTATAAGAAGGCCACATCTACACCCTGCAATAACTTAAGCTCAGAAAGATGTAACAGCAAGGTCTCTGAATAAAGGCAACTTGAAGGCCATTTTACCGTCTCTCTGTCTCTCGCTCTGGTCCGTGTTACAAGAAGAACCCCAACAACTTGGCGTAGTCGGCGTGTTCACAGGAATGTGTCAGCTTTCCACAGTTGTCACTTCGCTCTACAGTGAGGTAAGGACTCCTCTTTTCTAAAAGTCTGCAGGCGAAGGCCAGACCCCACCTTTTTTGTTGGAAAGCCCCATTCCAACATGATCAGAAACAGAATACGAATCTGTTCCTAGTGAACTCTCCTTAAAGGGAGACATCCCTGTTGGTAAGTTGATAAAAATTATCTATAAGAGTTCATAGCTGAGAGACATAAATGAGTGGTAATAATGGCTGAGAAATTACAAACTACAGTAAAAGGCGGGCAGGCACTGCTGGATATATCGGAAAGGCAACTTTTACAGAAATTAAAAGCATATATCGCTCAACAATTCAACTTCTCTTCAACCTTAAAGGAAATCTCAAAGAACGATGAAACCTCCATGGGACAAGGTCGCTGGATGATATAAAATGAATCTGGGGAAAAGCAACCTGACTCAGGGATAAAAAACGAAGCCCTTGGTCCCTGTGTGTCATGCAACGACTAAAGCAAAGACAGAGAATCATTGATAAGTCAAATCATGACAGAGAAAATAATAGCCTTAAAAATCAATTGTCCAATGTCTGTAGTGAACTAAAAACTACCAAAGAAGAACTGAAAAAAGTGCAAAAGGAAATTGAACATCTTAAATCAGGTGGAGGCCCATATCCTGGCCCTATTTGCAGACCTCCATCCTATAATCATTCCCCAAGCAGTCCCAGTGCCCCGTTAGGTCCTGTCTCAGAGTCCAACTCTGAAGGGGAAGATGGACAGGAGTCCTGAACCCAGATGTGACTGGTCCAATATGAGCAGACTAAAAGCCAGAAGGAAACTGTATAGATGCAGATGGTAAACCGATGGGTAGAACCCAATATGATTTTAGGAAATGGCCTCTCCATGAACCTCCTGACCCCAAATTGTTCAAACGATAGTCTAAAGAACTGCTGCCACCGAAAAAGGGAGGACACAAGACCTGGTCAGAATTGGAGAAACTGAAAAATATTACTGTCTCCATCAATTAGATGGGGTCCAAATTCTTACAGCCATGGTAGGCTCCACTGCTGGACCAAGACTCATTAGAAAGATAAAGGACAGGCTGGGACAAAATGGCCAGGATTTGGTTAAGGGATGGGAAACCCTCCGTGATTGACCACATGAATATGGTGCCCCTAAAACTGACTGGACAATAATACCATCTTGCCAACAAAAAGGCTCTGAGGACGCGAGAGATTTTGCTGAAAGAGTTATTGATACCTGGATTGAACATGGCCCACAAAGATACTCCAGAGGAAGTAGAGGGGCAAGCCCACCCTCCCCTCAACGCGGTGTTTGTAGCTTGAAGCCCGAACTTGCAAAATGCTTAAACTACAACATAGAGACTGGGAGTATGAGTGCAGACATGATTTAGCCTTCTTGGCTAATGAAGCCAGTTGCTTGGAAAGGGATATAGAATCCAAATTGTGTGTTATGCCAGAGGCAGCGCCCTCCCCTAAGCCTGAGAATAATCCTGATAAACCCCGGACGCTGTTTTAACTGCGGCCATGATGGCCACTGGGGCAAGAATGGCAGACAGAAGGGTAAACCTCCAAAGGGGTTACCTTTGCCCAAAACCCCTCCATTTGAAATTCCTAAACATTGAAGGATCAGTTGATATTGCCCGAGCGACTTAAAGACTGCTCCAGAGATCATCTGAAACAACTGATGGATCTCACAATAAACTAGAGCTGCACACCCCCCATCCCCCCGTTGGCCTTTCTGTGTGCAGCCTTAGACCAACAAAGTAGGGGTGGGTTAAAGAGAAATTGATTGTCTCCTAGACACAGGGGCCAAATTGACATGCCTCCCTTTGACTGAAGCACTCAATTTACCTTTGAGTGGAGAGAACACCACAGCCATCAGCTCTGGCAGGGAAAGGCTCCACATGTCAAAGCCTGTACCTGTCCCAGTCAGACTGGGCCGTTATAAAATTGTCGTCCCCTTGTGGGTTGGTCCCATCCAACAGGCCCCCAGGAATTGATGTCCTTACAAAGATAAACTCATCGATCCATTTTAACAACAGCCATGTTGCCTGGTCCATCCGATAGCTGTCCCTTGAAAAATGGCACAACCATCCCATCTGGGCTAAATCTAAGAATGACTACGGCCTTTGCAGATGCCCCCTGTTACCTTTACAGGGGTCACTCCCCCTTGCACCAAGCAATACCCCATCAGCCTGGCCTCTATCGCTGGCTTTCTCCCTGTCGTCCATTAGCTGGAACAACAGGGTATCCTTGTCAAAACCCACAGCTCATCTAATAATCCCATTTGGGCCAGTAAGAAATCCGAAAGCTTCTGGCCACCACTGTCCGAGACCTAAGTTCCTTTTTGGGCCTTATTTTGTAATTTTAAGAGATCTGGGATTGACAGTTACTCTCAACTCATGGAGTCCCTCACTGATCTCCTTAAGGCTTCTAAAGACTCTCGGGACTCTGTTAATCTCTCCCATGAACAGCGCTCTGTGTTCCAGGCTCTTAAGTCTGCTATATGTTCTGCCCTGGCTTTGGGTATCCCCAACAATGGTTGCCCCTTTATTCTCCATGTCCATGAGCAGGACAGCTACATGAAGGCCATTCTAACCCTAAAGCATGGTGTCAGGCAGCGTCCCATCAGATACTACACTGCTCGCCTGGATCCTGTGGCTCTGGATTGGGGAAGCTGTTTAAAGGCTATGAAAACTACTTGTTGCGCTGTTAGGGTAACTGCTCCTATTGTTCTTGACCAAAAGTTGGTTGTCAAATGCCCTCACACTATCCACGCCATGTTCTCCATGAATCATGTCTCTCGTGTTACTGTTGCCCAGTGGACCCACTGGACAGCACTCTTAGAGACCCAGAATATTCACCTTGTCCTGTTAATCCAGCGACACTGTTGCCTGCTCATCGGAAGAAAGGGGGGAGGAGGGGGAGCATGATTGCATTGAAATATTGCAGCAGCTTGATGAAGCCGCCAAGGCATCCCTGCAGAATCCAGATCCGATCCTTTTAACAGATGGGTCCTCCTCTGTGGAAGAAGGGATCCATAGAGCTGGTGGGGTGGCAAGAACACCACATGAAATACTTGACCAGTGTAGCCTCCCACCCAGTATATCAGCACAGCAGGCTGAATTGAGAGCTCTGACGGAGGCATGTAAGCTAGCTGAGGGAAAGACAGCTAATATTTACATGGACTCTAGATATGTTTTTGGAGTTGCTCATGACTTTGGCAAGTTGTGGCAGAAAAGAGGGTTTCTTACAGCAACTGGAACACCAATTAAAAATGGAAATGAAATTGGTGACTTACTTAATGCTATTCAGCTGTCCCAAGAGGTATCAAATGCTCAAGTGCAAAGCCCATACTAAAGGGAACTTGGCAGAGGCCCAGGGCAATGCCTTGGTAGATCAAGCGGCCAAGAATGCTGCCATCCATTCCCCTCAAGAACTGTTTGCTAGGAACAGGGCAAACAGCAGTTAATAAATTACAAGATTTAAAAACCATGCAGGAGCTGTGCTCTCGGGAGGAGAAATGGACATGGGCTCAAGTTATGTGAGGATAGGATCTGGGAGCAAGGAGAAACCCATAAACCAGTCACGCCCCAAGCACAGTGGCCCTTTTTGGCAATAGTGGGGACAATTAGGGCCTCCCTAAATGACGGCTAGGTTTCAGAGAAGTTGGTGGGGAAAGGGATTTAAGAAGTATGCCCAATTGGTAGTAGACATTTGTGTGACCCATCAGAAAAACAACCTTGGACATACCCCCCAGATGCCTCAATGAAAGTCACCGGCCCTGGCCAGCCCGTTTCAGCATTTACAGGTTGACTACATAACCCTGCCCAAATGTCAGAGTGTCCCTGTAAAAATGCTGTGTACACAATTATCTGTTACAATATTGTCTAAGAAGGCCACGTCTACTCCTGCAATAGTTTAAGCTCAGAAAGATGCAACAGCAAGTTCTCCACATAAAGGCAACTGAAGGCCATTTTACTGTCTCCCTGTCTCTCACTCCAGTTCGCATTGCAAGAAGAATCCGAACAGTGAGAATGCAAGTTATAAGGCTAGAGGGTTAGCTCTCAGTACCTCTAGAGGTGAAAACCTTATAAATATTGGTGAATAGAGTGAATCTGGAAGGATGCAGTGTTTGGTGGGAAAACTCTGCCAAGCTTGGAGTTAGTATCATTCTTACTTTTTGACTCTTTCTCCCCATAACTGAGTTTCTCTCATCAAACGTGTAAAGGTTTCAAGGGATATGGAAAAAATGGAGTCAAATTGAGTGCTTCAAGGCCTACTTCTGTCCCTATGCTAATGTTTTCTATGGTTTGAGTAGTGGCACTTACAATTCTGAGGCAGAAAATTCTGGATTCTGGACCCACTCCAGATATTTGAACACATATAACAGATTTTGCATTTCTTAATTTAAAATATTAGGGCATGAATGTAAATGAGTTACACGTGTACAAATACACTCAGGTCCATCTGCTCCTGCACCCTCCCTGAAATTGTACCCCTATTTAATGTTGCCTTTTAATGTTTCTCCTACCAAAATGCATCACCTCACTCCTCTCTGCATTGAAACTCGTCTGCCCACTCCACCAACTTGTCTATGGCTTTCTGGAGTTCGACACTGTCCTTCTCACAGTTTACAATTTTTCCAAGTTTAGTGTCATCTGCAAATTTTGAATTTTCCCCCTACACACCAAGATCTGGATCATTAATATATATCAGGAAAAACAAGGGTCCCAACAATGACCTGTGGGGAACTCCACTATAAACTTTCCTCCATCCCAAAATATTTACGCTGTAAGTGAATCCTTATTCCATGGTCTATATCTTACCTCACAAGTCTGTTGTGTGGCACTACCTCAAATGCCTTGAGGTATGTCCATGTATACAACAGAATTACTCTTATTGAGCCTTTCTATTCAACCTCTTCAACAAACTCCAGCAGGTTAGTTAAACATGATTCCTCCTTTAGAAATGCATGCTGGCTTCCAATAACACACCTTTTTTTTCATGTGACTACTAACTCTATCCCCCTTGAAGCAAATGGGGTTGATTGGAGAGAGAAAGTGAGTTAATGGCCCTTCATTTTTCACTCAGGCACTTCATTGCCTTCAGGATTCAACATTGAGTCCAACAAGTTCAGACTTTGAATGCTTACCTCCACATTGATAACATCCCCTTAGCCCTAGCATCTTGTTTACAGCAGTTTGCTGTAAACAGAGCTGACCAATTTTCTGCCATTAATGCCTGCCATTAACAGATATTTTGCATCAATATCATTCATGTAATATCGTGAACACTACCCTTGCCTTTTTTTTCCAACCAAGCTTACCATCTGTTTCACTTGTTGCTCTTTCCCCTTTCTCAACAGCATAAAAACCATAATTTTCCAGCCCCTTCAGCTCATACTGATCAAAATGCAATCACAAACTACTGCAGGCATAATGATGGACCAATTCAATGGAAGTTGATGGTTGCCAATGCCCTCTCAGGACATGGTACTCGAAGAGAGAGAGAAAAGTGTGTCCAGTTAGCTCTGACTGGGTGCAGTAGTAATGGGCAGCACAACTACAAAATTGCAATTACAAGTCAATGATGACTTGCAATTTGTGCAGCCATTGTGGAGTGGCATGATGGTACAGTGGCTAGAACTGCTGCCTCACAGCACCAGGGATCTGGGCTTGATTCCAGCCTCAGATGACTGTCTGCGTGGAGTTTGTACGTTCTCCCCCTGTCTGTGTGAGTTAGCTCTGGTTTCCACACACAATCCAAAGATGTGCAGATTAGGTGGGTTGGCCATGAGAAATGCAGTTACAGGGATAGAGTGGAATGCTTTTTGGAGGGTCAGTGTAAACTCAATGGGCTGAATGGCCTGCTTCCGCACTGTAAGGATTTCACAATAATCAGGGATATCCAAATTGGTCTCCTGGGTTTGGTTCATTTTTATTCTCAGGGAATTCTGTGAGAATTGTCAATGTGTTGTTTCATCTGCTTGCTGTGGCAAATGAAGCAGCATTCTCTGCACACTCAGCCACTTCAATTTGAATTGCACAACGCATCTGATAAAATTCATCCTGTATATTATGCTAATAGAAATTCTATTTTTTGACACTCAAGTGATGGAGTTTAAGGCTTAAAAATATACTTTGTATGTTTAAAAAATTGTTTGCCAAAATGTTCTGTAATTATTGAACTGGAACAAGTTATGGGCTGTAAAATGCCTTTGAAAATGCATTGCATGTCTTTAACAGAACTGTTTGATTGTGTTACAGGTTTAGAGAACCAGTTGTACTATATATATATGTGCTCGTATATAGTGCCACTGCTTTCATCTCGCTGCCAGTTTTCTTAGTATTTAAGTATTCTTACAACACTGAAAGTAAAAAAGACCCAATTCAGTCAAGCTGTTTTGACACCCGAATTGACTTTAGATCATCTAATTAGAAAATCAAATTCAGTGCTGTAAAGTTGTGCTATTTGTGGAAAAATCGTAAAGTCGTGCTAAGAATAATTTCCTAATGTGATTTATATTGCTTTCTTAGAATTTCAGCTATCACCTGATTGAATGTAGCAAGATTGAAACAAATACATTGCATGTATCAATTTCTAATTATTCTGTTTATTCTGTTGCAATTCCTTATTATTAACAGGAATTAAACTTTTTATATGAACATAGTCAAGGGTTACAATTGAAACAAATGACTATTCTGAATTGCAGAAATGTTTCCAATGTAATGGATCACACCGTTACAATCAGCTTTTTTAGCACGTCTTTCAGATTTACTGGTTTGTGTGGTAGTAGCTACTCCTTCTCCCTTCTCAACTATCCAACCTGGGGCCCAGAACTCATTACACATCTGCTTGCCTGAACCAGTAGCTGCAGTTTTTGATAGACAACATGCCCTCATGTGGCACTTAAACTTAGGGTCTATTGGATGGGAAGGAGAAGAGCTAACAATTGAGCCACTCCAGCTCCACCCTGACCTTTTCTTTCAATTCTCTTAATTCATAGTCAGGTCAAAAATCAGCACTTAGAGACAAGGAAAATCTTCCTGTCAACTGAAACTTGACCCTATGTAGAAAATGCTGCAAATTGAACATTGCAACCTCACACTTGGGAATATATAACTGACTGATGGAAAATCATCATATTTGCAAATTATATAGGATCAAATTAAAACAATTGGTTTATGTTTATTAAGAGCACGCAGCATTTAGAGGGATGCAATAGGTCACTAGAGTAAAATAAGAGTGGTTTTAATTCCCATCTGTATTGTAAACCGTTTTCTGAAACTATAATAATCTAGTTCAGCTTTCTGAAGAAGGGTCTAGGCCTGAAACGTCAGCCTTCCTGCTCCTCTGATGCTGCTTGGCCTGCTGTGTTAATCCAGCTCTACACCTTGTTATCTCAGCTTTCATCATGTTCCTTTAATCTTATGGGAGTCATTGCAATGACCTGTACGCTTGGTAGACTCAAGTAAGCTAAGCGAATGCTGTCACATTAATCTTCAATCTGTGTGATGTCTGGATTCGGAGTTATCAACCAAGCCATATTCACAAAATCCTTTGTGTGGAAGCAGGCCATTTGGCCCATCAAGTCCACACCGACCCTCCAAAGAACATCCCACCCAGACACACCCACCTAACCTACCCTATCCCTGCAACCCTCCATTTATAGCATCCACATCCCTCAACACTATCCAGGAAAAGATGGCCATGTGTTCATTACCCTCTCCACCATTGTAACACAAATGATTTTTAAAAAAATCTCTGGTGGAATATTTTACAAAATCCTCCTTTATGGATGAGTATACCCACACTACATGCAGCAATTAAAGAAAGTATCTTGCAGTCGCATACTCATTGGCAATTAGGGATACTGGCCTTGCCAGTGACATTCACAAGAATGAATAACAAAAAAAACATTCTTTTGGAGACTGACATTGCATGCTATTGTCTTCTGCAAGGGAAAAGTACAGGATTATGTGAACTCTATTTTGTTCAAATCCTATTTACAGCCTCTGAAATTTCAGAAGCTTCCAATTTCCTTCTTTATCTTTAATCATTTCGGTTCTCCTCCAAAATGCTGCTCAACTGTTTATTAGCATAAAATGCTTTCAAGAAGGAAATTACTGATCCACCCACTGTCCTATCATTTCAGGCTCCTGTGACATATCTAGCCCTCTACTGGCTGGACTTTTCCCATTCTCTGAGCAATGTTTAAGTCAGCAGATGCTGGGATTTCTGGTGGGAAGTAGTTACTGCTATTTTGGCTGTAATAACATCCAGTCCACACAGGGCAGTAGAACAGGATTCCAAGAATTTCTAGGACAAACGACTGAAAAAAAAGATGAATTCCCATTCTCAGCAACAGTCTAGAGAAAGGTTATATTTTTTGCAACAAATGGCAAGATTACAAATTCATATTAGTAATGTCAAGTGTAAAGTCTCTTATAACTTGAAATGATGCCAATCTTGTTCTCTTGAGCAAAATACTTAGATCTTTGGTAGTACAGTGGAGTGGGAAAACTAATCCTTGGCAATTAAATTAAAGAGTTAATCTTCAACCCCAACCTGTGAATGAGATTTGTAAAGCTGAATTATCAAAATTGCACTGCAAAAAACTGTAATTTAGTTAAATACAAACAATGAAATGGCAACGCACATAGGGATTTTGGAGTTTGAAAGAATTAATAGATAGAATAATGACAGAAATATATTTTGCCAAAAGAAGTAGAAAAATAACAAACATGGTAGGAAAAACTGAAGTAAGACTTATCATTTGAAAAATATGCAGAGCCAAAGAGAATCTGACTATTATAGCTTTTCAGGGTAGGATAAGGAAGTGAGATACATAAGCCGAATTTGAAGAAGGTATTTTACAAAGTGGGGAATCAAAGTTTGAAATGTTTAATGAGCACTTGAGGCGTACAGATGGTATCTATTTAATTGGCATTTTTTGAAATTTTATTTGATTCTTTAATGATCCACAAGGATGTAAAAATAGGAAGTACAGCTCTATTTTCATTTAAAGGATCTAAAAGGTATATAGAACTATAATCTATAAAGCCTGATACTTAGAACAGAAAAAAATCTTCAAGCAGTTTTCTGGAATCTGAGGGGAGGGAAGAACATTTGGTAAAGCTCAGCTTGATAAAGGACAACCAGCATGAAATCAAGAAAATGAGGTCATATTTAATTAACTTACTGAGATCTTTGAAGATATCACAAACATAGTGCAAAAGGGAAAGGCAGTGCACGTTACATACTTAAAATGAAGTGACAAGGTTCCACAATGGAGATTAAGGTAAAGCAAGGCTGAAGAAATACTGAATAGAAAATTGTTTTGGAAGCAGTGGTAGAGTAAATATAAATGGTAACTTATTTTGTGCTGGATTATGTAAGCCTAAAATTAGTGTTGGGATCTATTCTAATGGGAAAGTATGATCTACAAAAGATTTAGAGATCTTTCTTTAAAGAAGAATGTCCAAATTTGCAAATTTTCCTAAATTTAAAGACAAAAAGATCCAAATAATATACTCAGCTTCTCAATAGTGCTATCACCTTCAGAAGGATTGTGATCATTTAGTAAATGTGGCTTGTAAATGTAAATACCATAAATGTAAACTATGTAACATTATGCAAGGAACTCAACAGAAAATGAATGATCGGAAGAGTATTTTGCATGAAAAGGATTTAGAAGTCATCATGTAAACAGAATTGACCATTCTGCCTGGTACAAAGCCAACTCATCTGTATAGCCTTCTGTGACATGAAGGCAGATCAGAAAGTTTAGCAAAGTGGTCTGCACTGCTGATAATTTTCTATCAACAACTGCAAAACTGGTAATCGTGGTGCATTATTCACTACACTTGATCGGTCAATCCCCATCCTTACTCATGGATCCTATGGTCTTCAGTTGCAAAGCAATTATCCCACTGTTCTAAGCGTTATTTGGAGAAGTGTGGGAAGACAAAGGTGGGGTCAGCTTTCAAGTCCTTTTCACTGCTTTTCCTTTCCTGCTCTGGTTTAGTCTTACTAGGGGCCGCTGGATAGCTATGTCTCATAAGGTAACATGATTTATAAGTAGCAAAGGAATTGTCAAATATAATGCCTGGAAAAAACAGGTACAAATAATTGAACATATAAGTCTGATTACCGCAAATCAAATAATACAGTAAGAGAAAAAGTGAGGACATTTTATCTCTGGGACTGGCAGGATCTAGGTGGGAGGGCTGATAAAATGATACAGGTGATCTACCTGTTAGTTTACCAACTGCCTCACATTGATTCTGATGTTAACCTTAGATGTAATGATGTCCCCATACAACTGCTGCCAATATCCTCCCAGATGGTGGAGCTCATGGATTTGGGAGGTGTTGGCAAAAAAGCGTTCGCAGATGCTTATAAGTACATTCAATAGATTGAAAACATTGAAGCCATAATATGTGGGTTGAGGGAGTGAATATTTAAGCTAGTGGCTTGTTTTATGAAACAGACTGACTTCTGGCTAGTGTTGAGATTCTTGACTATTGTTGGGGCTATACACAGCCAGATAAGAACATAACAAGTAAGCACAGAAGTAGACCATTTCACCCCTCAAGCTTCCCTCATTGTTTAACAAGATCATGGTTGATATAACCCGGGCCTCAACTCCTTTTTTATGCCAGCTCAACACCGCTGTCAACTCCCTAATCCATCAAAACTCTATCGACCTCCTCTGTAATACTTTCAGTGATCTAGCCTCCACAACTCCCTCGGGTAGGGAATTCCAGTTATTCACTACCCTCCGGGAGAAGAAATTACATCGCATCTCAGTTTTAATGAGTGTCTCCATTTTCTATACGATCTATTCTCCTTCAAGATTTCCCAACTAGTGCAAATATCTTCTCAACAGCTACCCCTCAGAATTTTGTATGTTTCAATAAGATCACCCCGCATTCTTCTAAACTCTAATGAATAAAGGCCTAATCTGTTTAGCCATTCTTGATAAGCCTCCTGAGTTGCCTCCAATGCCACTATCTCCTTGGAATTACAAGGACCAAAACTGTTCCATGTGCAGCCTCAACAACACCCTGTACAGTTGTAACTAGACATTTCTGTTTTTAAACTCCAGACTCCTAGCAATAAAGGACAAAATTACATTCGTCTTCTTAATTACTTACTGTTCCTGCATGCTAACATTTTGTGTTTCATGTATAAGAATGCCCAGATTTTTTGAAACTCCCTACATTTAAATGATAGTATTCCCTTTGATTCTTCCTACCAAAGTGCATGCATTCACACTTTCTTAAAATAAACTTCAAATGCCAAGTTTGGATTCACTCACTCAACCTATCCACTCAGAGATTCCTTATGTTCTCGTCATAACATACTCTCCCACCTATTTTTGTATTATCACAAATTTCGACTCATTACACTCTGGCCTTTCCTCTAAGTCATTAATCTAGAGAGTAAATAATGGAAACCCTAAGGACTGGTACTTGTTTATTAGTTAAGATTTTCCTACTTGAAAAACACCCATTAGTCTTGGATCTCTGTCTTCTTGCGTGTTAAGCACTCTTTAATCCATGATAATACATTGCTCCCAATACCATGAGCTCCTATCTTGTGCACTAACCTTTTATGTAGTACCTTATCAAATGCCTTCCAAAAATCTACATAATGCATCAAGCGGTTCATTTTAACAAGTTTGCTTGTTACATCCTCAAAGAACTCTAACAGTGTATAATTGCGTTAAGCTTGTCTAAACATTCTGCTATTGTTTTTCTTTAATAATGAGCTCTACCATTTTGCAAATGACAGATTTTAGACTAACTGGTCTCTAGTTTCCTGCTTTTTAATTTTCTTTTTTGTTGAAGAGGGACATCATTAGCAGTTTTCCAATTTACTAGAACTCTCCTGAAATCCAGTGAGTTCTGAAATACTTAGGACCATTGCCTCCACTATTCCTGAATCCAATTCCTTTAAAACTTTTGAATGTAGGCTACCAGGTTCCGTTGTCTTGCCTGCCATTACCCCCATTGGTTTGTCAAATACTTTGTCCCTTACGAAAGACATAGTTCTAAGACATTTTTGCCTATTACTACCTTGCTTATCTCATGTGTTGGGATATTTATCGTGTCCTTCGCTGTTAACGACATTAGTTGAAGTTATTTGCCATTTCCCTGCTCCCTGTTATTAACTTCCCATTTGCATTGCTTTAGCTGGACTCTTTCTTTTTACTTACCCATAGAAGCTCTTGCTGTTTGTTTTTATATTTTTGACTATTTATTTTCATAGTCAATATTTTTCACACCATCTTAGATTTTTAGGTTCCTAAAACTTACCCCATCCTCTGGCCACCACTAATTTTCACTGCTTTGTATGCCCTAGTTTTTGATTGGGTACTCCTCTTGACCACTTTTGCTAACCATAATGGTTCATCATTTTCATGGAGTCCTCCTTGACCAGAGTAAAGTTTTTATTGAGCATTAGGAGATATCTCCTTAAATGTCTGCCACTGCTCATCCACTGACTTTGCCCTTTGTCTATTTTCCCTACTCACTTTGTTTTGTAAATGCCCTTACTTAAGTTGAGAACATTGGTTTCAGACCAGAGTTGCTGTCCCTCAAACAGAAGTTATAATTCTACTAGAGATAGTAGGAACTGCAGATGCTGGAGAATCCGAGACAACAAGGTGCAGGGCTGGATGAACACAGCAGGCCAAGCAGCATCATAGGAGCAGAGAGGCTGACGTTTC